>NC_073692.1:424584503-424628763 GCF_029784155.1 Uranotaenia lowii
GGGTTTTCATAAGTTTTGTCCTTCGTCAAAATTCGTCTGTTTCATAGCCTCAGTACCGGCTATACAGCTTACGAGCTCTGGAACTAGCAAAAATTTGTTGTTCGAGGTTGATTTGAATAACTCATGACAAGGCAACACTTTCAGTTTCTCGAAGAAAAAATTTATTGAACATTTCAGCGATCTACTTTTAGTTTTATGCTTTCTTCTGAATTAAAAATTCTGGTATGAGACTTGACTTCCCTGATGACCCTCAGCCGTAGTTGCCAATCATGTGCTTCATTGAAATGCTTGATTTGAACTTTGTGGACATTTTGGACAATATTTGCATACTTTTCCTCCATTCACACACAGTAGTTCTTCGAATAATAAACGGTTTTGTCAGCTATCAATTTGAAAATGATGGTTTTTGAAGGAACTGTGCCATTTTTTTCCTTTTCTTTTGCATCGTGAATATCTCAAAAACGTGTGAATGTAAAATATTGAAAAAAATAGGTCGGTTAGTAATTTTCACAGGCAAAGAAAATGCTTTCAAAATTTTGAATGTCCGATAATTTTTATTTGAGTTATCAGCAAAAAAAGTATCCCGTTTCTAAAAGAACTTAGCTTTAGAAATGCCAAGTCTTGTAGAGTTTTTCTGGCCTTACTCGAGTTTCCAAAATGTTTGGAATCCAAATCAATAGTTTCTTATATTTAAGTGTTTTGAAGAATTTTTTAAAACAGTTTTTTAAATGCATGCTATTTTTCCCAATTTAAACTATACAGAAAAATAAAAGAATGAAACTGTAGTGAATACAGATAAAGAATAATGAAAGTGAGTAAAAGTATATTCTAAATCGGTAAAAATGAACACGTTCTACTGAAACATGAAGAGAAACATTTAAGCGTGTGGAATCTCGATGCTGTCAGTATAAAAAAAAGGAAAGAAAGCGTATAATGAAAGGTTGAAGAAAAGAGAGAGTGTATAGGTCATTCTGTTAACGAATTTCGGAGAGCAAGGTCGCGTATTTTAATTTGTGAAAAATTGAACCGTGGGAAATTTCATGTAGTGTCCGAAAATATAATAAAAAGTACGACAGAAACTAAACTGAAATTTTTTACTGAATCTGAAACAAACTTAACATCAAAAAAATCTTATTTTACTATGACAATTTAATGCATTCCTTGCACTATTGGTAAATAAGAGATGAAATCTATAAAAAGGCTTGGCACAATTGTTCCGTTTTTTATTTTTATTTTTTTTTTATAACTTTCCTCTACAAGTGTACAAAAGCAAGGAATCAAGACAAAAAGTAACATCTTGGTAGCACATCTGCTATGGATCGATCTTTGGAAAATCGATTTTTGGAAGATCGATCTTTTCAACTCAGATTTTCAATTTTTCAGATCAATTCTTTAGCTTGGAAAAAATCGATTAGATCGGTTTATTTTCGATTCGATCTTTCGATCTTATGGATTTCTTTTCTCGCTGAGCCGAGATGTTAAGCTCCAATTATTATTACCGATTTAATGTCAAACAGTGCCATATGTTGAACATCTAAAGAGTCTATAAGCTTGAAAGATTATTGCCCGAATGTTTAAAACTAAATTTGGAAATAGTGTGGTCTGGTCCGAATGCGCGGATTTCATTTAAAAAAGTCTAGTTTTTTGCCCATATTTATGTACCTTTTTAGCAAAACCGAACAAAAAACTCACATAGAGCTTTTTAAATGTTTCATTTTTGCGCCCAAGAACGAAATTTCAAGCTTAATGTGTTTATGAGATTCAATAAAAAAAATTCTTATTATTATTTAAATTTTTACTAATCAACATGAATGATTTACAAAAAAAATTGTCCAGAGGTGCAAATGAACGTTCAGCGCAAACGTCGTCGAGAAAAAGTCGCAAGCTGATTATTTCTTGAAAAGGTTAAGATCAGCTACGACGCCTAACTTGTGGTTGAAAAAAATGAACGCATCGCAACGACGCTGTGGCACGATTGGTTCAAATGACTGCATCTCTTAAGTTCATTCCGATGCTTTGCGAACAGTTCGCCTACTGATTTTAAGGCGACGTCAACCGAAGGATCCGTTCGTTTGAATTTATCGGGGATAAGTACAAACGACCTTATCGAGATAGGGTCGTTTGAACATTCAATTGAATGTTCACTTTTGAACGTTCAATTGGATGTTCGTCTGATGCGTTCGGCAGCCTAAGGCAAGACGCCGAGCCGTGTTAGGATGGGATGGATTATCGATATGGTGCATTGCTTGCGTGTGGTGTTCGGACGTCGCTCGACGATTGAGGGTGTCGGGTGTCTTGTAGCGCGCGGATGACTAGGTAAAGAGAATGAGGCGCAGTTTCAGATTTCAGATTCAGATTTCAGATTCAGATTTCAGATTCAGATTTCAGATTCAGATTCAGATTTCAGATTTGAGATTCAGATTTCAGATTCAGATTTCAGATTCAGATTTCAGATTTCAGATTTCAGATTTCAGATTTCAGATTCCAGATTTCAGATTCAGATTTCAGATTCAGATTTCAGATTCAGATTTCAGATTCAGATTTCAGATTCAGATTTCAGATTCAGATTTCAGATTCAGATTTCAGATTCAGATTTCAGATTCAGATTTCAGATTCAGATTTCAGATTCAGATTTCAGATTCAGATTTCAGATTCAGATTTCAGATTCAGATTTCAGATTCAGATTTCAGATTCAGATTTCAGATTCAGATTTCAGATTCAGATTTCAGATTCAGATTTCAGATTCAGATTTCAGATTCAGATTTCAGATTCAGATTTCAGATTCAGATTTCAGATTCAGATTTCAGATTCAGATTTCAGATTCAGATTTCAGATTCAGATTTCAGATTCAGATTTCAGATTCAGATTTCAGATTCAGATTTCAGATTCAGATTTCAGATTCAGATTTCAGATTCAGATTTCAGATTCAGATTTCAGATTCAGATTTCAGATTCAGATTTCAGATTCAGATTTCAGATTCAGATTTCAGATTCAGATTTCAGATTCAGATTTCAGATTCAGATTTCAGATTTCAGATTCAGATTTCAGATTCAGATTTCAGATTCAGATTTCAGATTTCAGATTTCAGATTTCAGATTTCAGATTTCAGATTTCAGATTTCAGATTTCAGATTCCAGATTTCAGATTCAGATTTCAGATTCAGATTTCAGATTCAGATTTCAGATTCAGATTTCAGATTCAGATTTCAGATTCAGATTTCAGATTCAGATTTCAGATTCAGATTTCAGATTCAGATTTCAGATTCAGATTTCAGATTCAGATTTCAGATTCAGATTTCAGATTCAGATTTCAGATTCAGATTTCAGATTCAGATTTCAGATTCAGATTTCAGATTCAGATTTCAGATTCAGATTTCAGATTCAGATTTCAGATTCAGATTTCAGATTCAGATTTCAGATTCAGATTTCAGATTCAGATTTCAGATTCAGATTTCAGATTCAGATTCAGATTTCAGATTCAGATTTCAGAATCCAGATTTCAGATTCAGATTTCAGATTCAGATTTCAGATTTAGATTTCAGATTCAGATTTCAGATTCAGATTTCAGATTCAGATTTCAGGTTCAGATTTCAGATTCAGATTTCAGATTCAGATTTCAGATTCAGATTTCAGATTGAGATTTTACATTCAGATTTCAGAATCATATTTTGATTTAGATTTCAAATTTCAGATCCTGATTCAGATATCGGATTCAGGTTTCATATTAAGTATTCAGTTTTAGAATTAAGGTTAAGATTTTGGGTTTAGATTTCAGATTCATATTTGATGTGCTGCTTACTGAAAATTACTTTTTGTTTGGAGCCGAAGGGGCATAAGTGCAGACCCCTTTGCCACCAACCCAAACGTCATTTCCTGTACGAAGTGTTCATTCCATCGGGACGGAATAAAAAGGAATTTAATTGGCATTTGAAAAGTAAATCATGTTTGAAATATACTACCAACAGTTAATCATTTCATTGCATTTACTGATAGTTCTTGTGAACAAAATATTATCATATTTTTCATTAATATATATTGTATTAATATTATTCTTAATCATATTGTGTACGCCACGAATTTGGGACTCCATATATTTAAGCTCAATGTGTATAAGTATGAGATGATTGGGTTAACGTTGAAGCGCTAGTCGTAAATGTACTGATAAACATCAACTCATAATGAGCGGAAGGCCATTTCCAATCTGAAATCTGAATCTGAAATCTGAATCTGAAATCTGAATCTGAAATCTGAATCTGAAATCTGAATCTGAAATCTGAATCTGAAATCTGAATCTGATATCTGAATCTGAAATCTGAATCTGAAATCTGAATCTGAAATCTGAATCTGAAATCTGAAATCTGAAATCTGAATCTGAAATCTGAATCTGAAATCTGAATCTGAAATCTGAATCTGAAATCTGAATCTGAAATCTGAATCTGAAATCTGAATCTGAAATCTGAATCTGAAATCTGAATCTGAAATCTGAATCTGAAATCTGAAATCTGAAATCTGAATCTGAAATCTGAATCTGAAATCTGAATCTGAAATCTGAATCTGAAATCTGAATCTGAAATCTGAATCTGAAATCTGAATCTGAAATCTGAATCTGAAATCTGAATCTGAAATCTGAATCTGAAATCTGAATCTGAAATCTGAATCTGAAATCTGAATCTGAAATCTGAATCTGAAATCTGAATCTGAAATCTGAATCTGAAATCTGAATCTGAAATCTGAATCTGAAATCTGAATCTGAAATCTGAATCTGAAATCTGAATCTGAAATCTGAATCTGAAATCTGAATCTGAAATCTGAATCTGAAATCTGAATCTGAAATCTGAATCTGAAATCTGAATCTGAAATCTGAATCTGAAATCTGAATCTGAAATCTGAATCTGAAATCTGAATCTGAAATCTGAATCTGAAATCTGAATCTGAAATCTTAATCTGAAATCTGAATCTGAAATCTGAATCTAAAATCTGAATCTGAAATCTGAATCTGAAATCTGAAATCTGAATCTGAATCTGAAATCTGAATCTGAAATTTGAATCTGAAATCTGAATCTGAAATTTGAATCTTATATCTGAATCTGAAATGGGAATCTGAAATGGGAATCTGAAATCTGAAAACAGATTTTCATGCATACTGAACCTGAAATTAAATTTCGCGGATATTGATGGTTTGCTTTAGTTTAAGGTTCAGAACTAAAGCAAACAGCCAATATCCGCAAATTGGATTGAAAAAGAATAAACAATCTCTTACAAGCCCAACCTTAGTAGGGCGGTTTGCATTTTATTCAGTTAAATTGGACTTTTAAAGTAAACTGTAACTGCGCCTCATTCTCTTTACCTAGTCATCCGCGCGCTACAAGACACCCGACACCCTCAATCGTCGAGCGACGTCCGAACACCACACGCAAGCAATGCACCATATCGATAATCCATCCCATCCTAACACGGCTCGGCGTCTTGCCTTAGGCTGCCGGACGCATCAGACGAACATCCAATTGAACGTTCAAAAGTGAACATTCAATTGAATGTTCAAACGACCCTATCTCGATAAGGTCGTTTGTACTTATCCCCGATAAATTCAAACGAACGGATCCTTCGGTTGACGTCGCCTTAAAATCAGTAGGCGAACTGTTCGCAAAGCATCGGAATGAACTTAAGAGATGCAGTCATTTGAACCAATCGTGCCACAGCGTCGTTGCGATGCGTTCATTTACGATCAAAAGTCGACGTGCTATGTTCGCAAGCCGACGCTTCCGAAGATGAAGTTAGTTTGATGTGGTCGGGAAAAAGTCAAACGTTGCTGACAAAATGATGCGATGCTTTGCACCTCTAAAGACGTTTTGTGATTTTCATGAAGTTATAGCTTTGGTCGGTAAAACCTAGCACTTTTATTATTTCAACATAAGTTTCCATTTATCCGAATGCATAAAAAAGGTTTTTAAAATGACTTAAAAAAATTAGTTATCTTGGATGCAAAAGAACCATTTTTTAATGATTTTTTCGGCTTTTAGGTCAATTTCTTAAGACCATAAAAATAAAAAAAAACCCCAGTTTTCAAGAAGCATTCCAAAGCAGAAACTTTGACTATTTCAAAAAGGTATAGTTTTTGAAAACAGGTTCAGTATTTTTGATTTTATAACCAAACAGTAATCCGGGTCTTTATGATTTTAACCAGCTAATTGTCCTTTTTTATGAATGACTCTGGAAACCTATTCAAAAATCTAATAATTAGAAATTGGAGAGCACCTCAATTTCAGGGAAATCGAAAAATTTCATAAAGCTTTTACTATAACTGAGATATCGCATCGAAGGGTACGGTTAGGGTCATATGAAAAGTTGAAACATGTTTCGGAAAAAAGACTGAAGATCAGTTACCAAGTGCTTAAAAAAATTGTACCAAATGTCCAAGAAATCTGAATTTAGAAACTATACTTTGCGCACGAGGAAATATTTTTTTTGAAATTTTTCAACATCATGACCAAAAAAAATTAAAAAAGTCGTGTAACTTTTCTAACAAAATTGAATTGTCAGAAGGAATTATCAAATTTGTTTAAGTAACCCCAGATAAACTGAAAATAAAAAAACTGGAATGTTGAAATAATTGGCACATTTTTGTATCTTCACATCAACAGATTTTTGTCGAATTTTGAAAGGTTGCAGTTATTCGAACATTTTAAAAATTTTAAATTTCTCTGATTTGCTAACACCAATATACAGCTTTGAACTTTATTTGAATAAATTTATTCTCACCAGAAAGCCAATTTAATACCGTTTTTTTAGTGGCACCAAACTACCAATTGTGTCATATTGACACTCAACAGTGGATTAGGGTTAAACTGTGTTGATTCACGTCAATTTTTCAAGAAGCATAACTTTGTTTGTTGTTGTTAAATCAGAGCTATTTATCCTTTACAACTGGTACTAAGACACCAATAAGTGGTTTTTCACTCAGCAGACGTATTCTCGTCATTGGATTTGTACAAAATATTGTCATTGTTGAAATGTGGTGGTGATAATTGAAGGTGATAATTTGAAGCCTCTACTCATCTTTGTAAAATATGATTCTAATTTCAGAATTTACAAGCTTTCTTACAAAATATTATTTAATTTATGAAATGAATTTGCGGCTTTATCGGTGAGGGTTAAAGAGTTGAAATGAAAGACGGATAGAAGATCAGAAGAAAATTCTAAGGTGGTGAAAAGAGCGAAGAGCATTTGAAATAGAAGCTTGACCACATACTAAATTCTTTGTCCCAAACCAATTAACTGTATTGAAGAAGTAGTACCCAATAGAGAAGGCACTACGTTTTTCGATACAGTTAATTATGGATGGTTCGACCGCCATGTGAGTGTGCACATGTGCCGAACGGACAAAAAATTTAGCATGTGGTTGCTCTGTTAAGTCTTCTATTGTGCGATATCGTTCCATCGATGGCTAGGTAGATTTCTTATTTTCGTTTTGTGCGGATGTTCCAACTGGATTGAGTTGTCGCATACGGTCAACGGTCAGAAATCTTGGCCTAACTATATTCGATTATCGGAACGATGTTTTGTAATTGATTTTTATAGCCGAATTATTTTTATTATTTAAGAGGAGAAATCACCGAAGATTTCTGACCGTTGACCGTATGCGACAACTCAATCCAGTTGGAACATCCGCACAAAACGAAAATAAGAAATCTACCTAGCCATCGATGGAACGATATCGCACAATAGAAGACTTAACAGAGCAACCACATGCTAAATTTTTTGTCCGTTCGGCACATGTGCACACTCACATGGCGGTCGAACCATCCATAATTAACTGTATCGAAAAACGTAGTGCCTTCTCTATTGGGTACTACTTCTTCAATACAGTTAATTGGTGTGGGACGAAGAATTTAGTATGTGGTCAAGCTTCTATTTCAAATGCTCTTCGCTCTTTTCACCACCTTAGAATTTTCTTCTGATCTTCTATCCGTCTTTCATTTCAACTCTTCAACCCTCACCGATAAAGCCGCAAATTCATTTCATAAAACAAATTCACGGTGATTTCTCCTCTTATATTATTTAATGTGTACAAAAATCCACATTATTCGTTTTTCATACCCAATACTTTACTCAAATTCCTACCTAAATTTACAGTCAAAGATCTAACAATTTTTCTACAGAGCTCCTATTTTTTTTTTTTTCATTTAAGTTAATGACAAATCATCAGCAATTTGTGTACAAAAAAAATCTTGTTTATTCATAGTGAAAACAAGGTTTGTCCTGCTTAACATTGTTTAAAAAATAGATGAAAAAAAAAGAAATAAATTCCATAAGAAAAAAAAACAAATCAAAAATCGAGAGCATATGTGAAATCTATTTCTATTATTTCATGGCCTGATAGATAAATGAAGATAAACTTTGAAATTTCATCTGTGAATACAATCAGAATACAACATCTGAAATCAGAATGTAAATGCAACATAAACTGAAATCGAAGGAAAAATTAGAGAACTACCGATCGCCTTTTATACTCAGGACATAAATTCTGATTAAATATTATACTTCAAAACAAAGTTTCTGTTGAAAACGTCAAAACGGAAACCGAAAAAAATATCCTTTAGGAATAAACTAGAAAAACCACGAAAATAAAATTTGAGAAGACGTAGCCCTCGCACAAAATGTAATCTGTACACAACGCTCATTAGACCGGTTGTTCTCTACGGGCACAAGACATGGATATTGCTCGAGGAGGACTTGCGTACACTCGAAGTATTCGAGTAACGAGTGTTATGAACCATTTTTGACGGTGTGTAGAAGAACGGAGTGTGGAGGCGAAGGAATAAACCGAGTGAACCGAGTGAATTGGAAGAATATTGTTCATCTGGTTTTGTCGTGTGACGGAATACTATGTAAATATAAAAAATAAAATAAATGCTTTAATTTTATTTAGAATATTGGTTATTTTTGTGATATTTGTTTTTTTTACACCATTTTAAGTTATGTTCGTCATTTTTGGTCTGTTGTTTGAATTTTTATTTAAATTTTATAAGGCTTTTATCTTGTTTGTAAATTTTGAATGATTTATCCTTTTTTGTTTTGGTTGTGACATTTAAGTATCATTTACGAACGCATACAATTATTTATGATGGTTGAAATTTTTTTATTGGTCCTGAAAAAGTGTGCTAGAAACGAGCAAATCTGTATGGTTGTAACTTTCACCATAGACATTTAAGCATTGAAAATAAATTGAATAGAAATAATAGCAGTTTGATTTTTTTTTTTTCCTAAAATCAGAGTGTAAGTAAAGGAAATTGCATAAGGGAAAAATACACGTTTTAAAAAAACTTTTTTTTTCAATCGAAACCAAAGAATTTATAAATGCATTTTATTAATTTTTCAAAGTAACGGTGAATGCGTAAAAAACTGTTTAGGTATAATAAATAATTAAACGTATCTGCTATAGCCATAGGTTGCAATCAGCCATCTATACTGCACGTAATACCTCAAATCCCGCGTTCTAGTGCTAACCAAAGACAGAATCCTTTCCTTTAAATGTTTAAATTTCAATTAGATACCGAGCCTTCGGTTTCGGTTGCGCTAACAGATCTGACTATACCAATCGCAGAAAAAAGGTATAATTTTCACGTCGTTATCCATTTTACCGCACACACCGTGAATGCACACCATCCGTCGTCGTCTTAAGGAAGATTCTTGCCGCAGTACCTACTTTTTTCAACTTTTTTCTACCTTGGCTGGTCTCCTTTATTCCGTTTTTGTGTTTTATTTTCCTCTACAATCCTCCACACTTGAGAGGCAGAAGCAGCAACAGCAGCATAAATATTCAGCAGACAACATATGTTCTCCTCTCCAAAAGCAGCCACAAACTTGGCCTTCTGGAACCGAGTGGAACGCCACCACTACCAGGTTGAACCTCTTCTGAGGCCATAAAGAGACTCTCACCCGGGAACTAGGCAATTGGCCTCGTCCAAACATCCGCCGCGCATTCGACGAGTTTTGAGCCTCAGACCCAGGCCAGAGCACATACCGACCAACTATCAACACATAGCTAGAGGAAGGAAAAAAAACAAAGAACGTCACTGGAAGAGCCTTGTTAGCTGATCAAACATTACTTCAATTCCCGACCGCAGCTCACGGAGCTTAACGGGCCTCGCTCGCTAACTTTTTTCTTTCCCTGGAAGAATCTCTTCCACGGGTGACTTGAATTCCTGTTTATCTTAAGCGACGAACTTGACTTTTACTCTGAGAACAAGATCTCCGAGAATGATCTTTGCGTTATGTCTCTGAGACAATTTTTTAATCTCTCTGGCTCTCTTGCTGGAAAGAGACAACTCTACATTCTGGAGTTGCTAATGAAAGATCCATGATGGAGGAGAACTTCAGAGAGTTGGGAGGAAATTCAGTTTTTTTACGAAGCCATGCGATGCAACTCGAAAGAGCAATCATTTGATGTTTTTGATCTTCTGTCGAAAAACGTTTGCAATGAAAACGTTGCACTTAGTATCCTTAATTCAGAACTTGAAATCCTGTTCAAAGGTTTCAATAGAATAAATTCCAAATATTTTTTTCTAAGTAAAATATCTAAACAATTTGATTCATCATACCGTGATAAAAGATAAATACAACAAAATCATTGCCTTTTAACTGAGGATGGATTCGTAAAAAAAATATCAAAACCATCATTGTAAAAATAAACTAAAATTAATAATCGTGACCCGAAATAAAAAAAAAAAAAAAAAGAGAAAAAAATGTCAAAAATGACAACAATAACAAAAATGACAAAAATGACAAAAATGACAAAAATGACAAAAATGACAAAAATGACAAAAATGACAAAAATGACAAAAATGACAAAAATGACAAAAATGACAAAAATGACAAAAATGACAAAAATGACAAAAATGACAAAAATGACAAAAATGACAAAAATGACAAAAATGACAAAAATGACAAAAATGACAAAAATGACAAAAATGACAAAAATGACAAAAATGACAAAAATGACAAAAATGACAAAAATGACAAAAATGACAAAAATGACAAAAATGACAAAAATGACAAAAATGACAAAAATGACAAAAATGACAAAAATGACAAAAATGACAAAAATGACAAAAATGACAAAAATGACAAAAATGACAAAAATGACAAAAATGACAAAAATGACAAAAATGACAAAAATGACAAAAATGACAAAAATGACAAAAATGACAAAAATGACAAAAATGACAAAAATGACAAAAATGACAAAAATGACAAAAATGACAAAAATGACAAAAATGACAAAAATGACAAAAATGACAAAAATGACAAAAATGACAAAAATGACAAAAATGACAAAAATGACAAAAATGACAAAAATGACAAAAATGACAAAAATGACAAAAATGACAAAAATGACAAAAATGACAAAAATGACAAAAATGACAAAAATGACAAAAATGACAAAAATGACAAAAATGACAAAAATGACAAAAATGACAAAAATGACAAAAATGACAAAAATGACAAAAATGACAAAAATGACAAAAATGACAAAAATGACAAAAATGACAAAAATGACAAAAATGACAAAAATGACAAAAATGACAAAAATGACAAAAATGACAAAAATGACAAAAATGACAAAAATGACAAAAATGACAAAAATGACAAAAATGACAAAAATGACAAAAATGACAAAAATGACAAAAATGACAAAAATGACAAAAATGACAAAAATGACAAAAATGACAAAAATGACAAAAATGACAAAAATGACAAAAATGACAAAAATGACAAAAATGACAAAAATGACAAAAATGACAAAAATGACAAAAATGACAAAAATGACAAAAATGACAAAAATGACAAAAATGACAAAAATGACAAAAATGACAAAAATGACAAAAATGACAAAAATGACAAAAATGACAAAAATGACAAAAATGACAAAAATGACAAAAATGACAAAAATGACAAAAATGACAAAAATGACAAAAATGACAAAAATGACAAAAATGACAAAAATGACAAAAATGACAAAAATGACAAAAATGACAAAAATGACAAAAATGACAAAAATGACAAAAATGACAAAAATGACAAAAATGACAAAAATGACAAAAATGACAAAAATGACAAAAATGACAAAAATGACAAAAATGACAAAAATGACAAAAATGACAAAAATGACAAAAATGACAAAAATGACAAAAATGACAAAAATGACAAAAATGACAAAAATGACAAAAATGACAAAAATGACAAAAATGACAAAAATGACAAAAATGACAAAAATGACAAAAATGACAAAAATGACAAAAATGACAAAAATGACAAAAATGACAAAAATGACAAAAATGACAAAAATGACAAAAATGACAAAAATGACAAAAATGACAAAAATGACAAAAATGACAAAAATGACAAAAATGACAAAAATGACAAAAATGACAAAAATGACAAAAATGACAAAAATGACAAAAATGACAAAAATGACAAAAATGACAAAAATGACAAAAATGACAAAAATGACAAAAATGACAAAAATGACAAAAATGACAAAAATGACAAAAATGACAAAAATGACAAAAATGACAAAAATGACAAAAATGACAAAAATGACAAAAATGACAAAAATGACAAAAATGACAAAAATGACAAAAATGACAAAAATGACAAAAATGACAAAAATGACAAAAATGACAAAAATGACAAAAATGACAAAAATGACAAAAATGACAAAAATGACAAAAATGACAAAAATGACAAAAATGACAAAAATGACAAAAATGACAAAAATGACAAAAATGACAAAAATGACAAAAATGACAAAAATGACAAAAATGACAAAAATGACAAAAATGACAAAAATGACAAAAATGACAAAAATGACAAAAATGACAAAAATGACAAAAATGACAAAAATGACAAAAATGACAAAAATGACAAAAATGACAAAAATGACAAAAATGACAAAAATGACAAAAATGACAAAAATGACAAAAATGACAAAAATGACAAAAATGACAAAAATGACAAAAATGACAAAAATGACAAAAATGACAAAAATGACAAAAATGACAAAAATGACAAAAATGACAAAAATGACAAAAATGACAAAAATGACAAAAATGACAAAAATGACAAAAATGACAAAAATGACAAAAATGACAAAAATGACAAAAATGACAAAAATGACAAAAATGACAAAAATGACAAAAATGACAAAAATGACAAAAATGACAAAAATGACAAAAATGACAAAAATGACAAAAATGACAAAAATGACAAAAATGACAAAAATGACAAAAATGACAAAAATGACAAAAATGACAAAAATGACAAAAATGACAAAAATGACAAAAATGACAAAAATGACAAAAATGACAAAAATGACAAAAATGACAAAAATGACAAAAATGACAAAAATGACAAAAATGACAAAAATGACAAAAATGACAAAAATGACAAAAATGACAAAAATGACAAAAATGACAAAAATGACAAAAATGACAAAAATGACAAAAATGACAAAAATGACAAAAATGACAAAAATGACAAAAATGACAAAAATGACAAAAATGACAAAAATGACAAAAATGACAAAAATGACAAAAATGACAAAAATGACAAAAATGACAAAAATGACAAAAATGACAAAAATGACAAAAATGACAAAAATGACAAAAATGACAAAAATGACAAAAATGACAAAAATGACAAAAATGACAAAAATGACAAAAATGACAAAAATGACAAAAATGACAAAAATGACAAAAATGACAAAAATGACAAAAATGACAAAAATGACAAAAATGACAAAAATGACAAAAATGACAAAAATGACAAAAATGACAAAAATGACAAAAATGACAAAAATGACAAAAATGACAAAAATGACAAAAATGACAAAAATGACAAAAATGACAAAAATGACAAAAATGACAAAAATGACAAAAATGACAAAAATGACAAAAATGACAAAAATGACAAAAATGACAAAAATGACAAAAATGACAAAAATGACAAAAATGACAAAAATGACAAAAATGACAAAAATGACAAAAATGACAAAAATGACAAAAATGACAAAAATGACAAAAATGACAAAAATGACAAAAATGACAAAAATGACAAAAATGACAAAAATGACAAAAATGACAAAAATGACAAAAATGACAAAAATGACAAAAATGACAAAAATGACAAAAATGACAAAAATGACAAAAATGACAAAAATGACAAAAATGACAAAAATGACAAAAATGACAAAAATGACAAAAATGACAAAAATGACAAAAATGACAAAAATGACAAAAATGACAAAAATGACAAAAATGACAAAAATGACAAAAATGACAAAAATGACAAAAATGACAAAAATGACAAAAATGACAAAAATGACAAAAATGACAAAAATGACAAAAATGACAAAAATGACAAAAATGACAAAAATGACAAAAATGACGAAAATGACAAAAATGACAAAAATGACAAAAATGACAAAAATGACAAAAATGACAAAAATGACAAAAATGACAAAAATGACAAAAATGACAAAAATGACAAAAATGACAAAAATGACAAAAATGACAAAAATGACAAAAATGACAAAAATGACAAAATTGACAAAAATGACAAAAATGACAAAATTGACAAAAATGACAAAAATAACAAAAATGACAAAAATGACAAAAATGACAAAAATGACAAAAATGACAAAAATGACAAAAATGACAAAAATGACAAAAATGACAAAAATGACAAAAATGACAAAAATGACAAAAATGACAAAAATGACAAAAATGACAAAAATGACAAAAATGACAAAAATGACAAAAATGACAAAAATGACAAAAATGACAAAAATGACAAAAATGACAAAAATGACAAAAATGATAAAAAATGACGCAAATGACGCAAATGACAAAAATTACAGAAATTGTAAAAGTTACAAAAATGATCAATATGACAAAAAAGACAAAAATTTCAAATAATATAAAAATGATCAATATGACAAATAAGACAAATTTACCAAATTTGATGCGTATGTTGTTTCGTTATGAATTTCTTAGTTAATCATGCATTGTTTGAAGAAAAGGTTTTGGAACTTTTAAATAAGTTAAACTTTCGCTTTTGAATGAAACCTTCAGGATTCAAAACGGAATGAAAGTTAAGATTGTTCTGAATCGTTTTTGCTAAAACATTGAAGATTCATTCATTTTGTTTTTATAAAATTGGTCTCTTAAAACGTTTATTAAAATTTACTGTCCTAAGCTTGGAGAATGGCTAAGTTTCTCTCAGTTGGTACTATGAGAAAGGTCACTTTCATAACCATGTCCGTCACACCCAGAAGTCGGTTGAATTAATCAAGTGAAGCGGGACAGAGCATCAGCTGCTATTCAACCTCATTGATCGCGACAACCGTTACTAGGTTAATGAAGATCACGGCTGGAGGAAAGGAGAGCAGAAAAAAAACTAAATTAACTGTTTCGAACATGTCAATTGAATCGAATGTCGCCGATCGATTGGAACCGAGTTTGCACGCGATGAGAAATGCTTTGACGGAAGGTAAAAGAAAATGAGAAAAAAAAACTAGAGAAACAGTTCAACAGTCAAACATTTCCGCATTGTCAAGCCCGTGTTTATTTGTACCCTTCTTCTGCATTATCCACGCTGTAATCAGCTAGAGAATTGTCTCCTCGTTTTCGCTTGGATTGCTTTTATCTTTCTGTATGTACGCCCAAATAGCTGCCGATTGTAAGACAATTTATACCATGTAAATCAAGTGTCAGCTAATAGAGTTTTTTACTTCACAGATTTGCCGCCATCTGCCATCATGGCTTTAATATCGCCATCAACCTCATCTTCATCGGACGGCGCAGATCTAAGCTCGCTTCAAAGCTCTAAATTGCGAGATATTATCCAACTAGCGCGCTTAATCCGAGAGAAGGTTAAGCAAATATGCATCCTAAGTCGGATGGATGGGCGACTTTTTACCAATGCCAATGAGAAGCAGTTAGTGATTCAACTTTGTTCGAGATCCTAAGCTGCAGCTAAAGGGAACCAACAAAAAAAATATAAGTGAGCAAGTACGACTTGACATCGATTAGTATGTTAGTCAGTTGTCGTGTCACGCGATGTTGAATGTTGAACTAATGCAATCGAAATACTGGCTGGCTGACTGCTGCGTTGCTGGTGATTCAGAAGGAGAGCAACAGGAAAAAAAAACTTTTGCCATTTAAACGGATATAATTATCTTATCTAATGAACTACATCTCAGTGGTCGAATAATGGCGCACTTAGAGATGAAGCTTTGTTTGGGAGCTGTTTTTTTCAGTTTTTCTTAACATATCCAATACCATTTTATAAAAACCCGATTTAATACACTTATCAGTGGATTGGAGGCTTTCTTACAGAGTGTCAATTATCTTTGGAAATAAATGACACAATAATGGATTCCTTATTTCTGAATTATTTATTATTAATCTATAAAAAAGATTATGATTAAAGAAAATCGATAGCAAAAATTACTAAACTCAATATAAAAAAAGGTGCCCAGTACGTTTTTTGGAGCATAAACGAACTTATATTCAACGAGTTCATTTATAATCCAAATAATTCAAACTGTTAAAGTTTGAGAGCCACATATCTCGACGCTCACTAGTGGTCAAGGGGTTAACCTCCTAAACTCTCATGCTAGATGGCGTGGGATCGATTCTCTGCTGTTTTATGAAATTTTTGTCAAATTTTTGAACGCCTTTGTAATTAATTTAGCGATTGCTGGCTACTGCTGCTGAGCAAATGTCTACCTTTTTTGGAGCCAACGTAAGCATGATATGTTCTATGGAATAGAAAAATTTTAAACAATTTTGTTTTTTTTTTGGTTTTGAAATAAGTCCTACAGGAAAAAAAATGCAATTTTTTGATACTAAATTCATCAAAATCGTGAAACCTAGAATAGGAGTTAATGTGTTAAGAACGTTTTTATGGAACATACAAATTCCCGGACATCATCGTAACTCGTCAAGCTGAGTCGATTGGTACCTATAAAGTGGGGTCTTGGACCCTTAATTAATGATATCCCCAACTGACCGTTCCCTATGCCTTTCTGTAAGAAAGCCAAAAAGGTTTAAATCGATCGAACAGAAAATTTCAATTTCTGCACAGAAAACTAAATTTAAACTATCTACTGAGTAGAATAACCCAAACAAACCATTGTGTTTCGGAAACAAAATCTGGAGGACTGTATTTTGTTCCTTGAGTTTACAGATAAAATATTGAACGGAAATTCTCAAGCTACAAACCGAATGCCATGAAGTAATACAAAGTGCTCGATTGATGCCGCAAAAACATAAAGTATAGGAGGACTGTACCAGATGTACCAGAAAATTCGCTAACGTATCTCTTCGAATGATGTTTTGGTTGTGGCGAACATACTTTTCTATTGTTTTTTAGATGAAAAGTTCACTAAAATGAATATTATTCTAAGAAACATAAGGATTCATCAAAACTATTTGGTGCTTGTAATTGTTCATGGTTTACATATAAGGTTTAACTATAAAGAGATTTTAAAATGATAAAATTTTACTGCTTCCACTTAAACGCCGATGTAGTCTAGCGGATACGCTGATGCGAGTCTAGTTTTGGTATGCCAGGCGTACTGGGTTCGATTTCCAGTATCGGCAAGAAAACTTTTGTGTTTGAATCCCATAAGTGGCCGACAGGTAAGATGTGTTTTTTCCTAAAACTGACTATATTAGAAGAATGTTCAATCAGTTGCCAGCTGACCAGGTATATAGGGAAGAGCGGGCTATATGCGCCTATTAAGCAGAATACTGATTTAATCAAATATTACATCGAATATGTGTACAAAAATTATATGCACATGAGCAGACATCTGTTTTCTATACATTGGAGTAATTTTTTTGTTGAAATCTTCTTCCGTTTTTGAGAAATTGATTTTATTATAACTGTTGTCTTAATAGCCGAACCTCAAACCGTGCGGGCTAAACGCGCCTATTGATGTTTAACGTTAATTTTCTGTTTTTTTGTTTTGGAAATATTTCCGTATAATTCCATTTAAAATGCTGGAAACTGATAACTTTCATACGACAAAGCTGAAGTTTTATTAAAATCTATGTCTTTTATAACTTTATGGAATAAACAAAATTTAGGGTTGCCATCATACGGAGGAATTTCATTCCTAACATAAATTTTATCAAACCTGTTTTGAGATCTTTGATTTGCTCTTAAGATGTTAATTAGAGCTTAGATTTGAAGTTTTAATGATAAAAATTAAATATTTATTCTATTTAACCTGTTATTTAAGGGTACCGGCATTTTACAAACATGATGGGGGCATACAAAAACATTCTCTTATTCCACTTTCCTGTCATTATTAAACCATCATAAAAGCTTAAACTTGTTTTACTTTTAAGGTTCATTTGAATAAGAAACAAAAACCACCCAACTTTTTGTTTTGAGCTTCTTTACGTACAATTGCAGTTTTTTGAATAAGAAACAAAAACCACCCAACTTTTTGTTTTGAGCTTCTTTACGTATAATTTTTAAAAGTCAAAATATTACATTAAAAGGTATCAAAACCTTGTATGAATTTTAAAATTATTTTGAGTTGCTTTATTCATAAAATCCTTTCTTGCCTTATGTTCAAAGCGTATCACCCTCAAAATGCATTGATTAGATATGTTGTCTCGTCAGCCATTTCGTCAAACGGTCCTAGGCGCATTTAACCCGATAGGCCCATGTAGGAAACCTTTCCCCTACACGGATGCCAGAATACCTGTAAGTAAACTAGCCCACCTGATTGACTCGTTCTTCCGAAATATACTTACATCAACACACACAATACATTCACTCATTAATAGTTCATACGATGCCATGGGGTCCGGGTATGGTGTACGCACTGCATTGGAGATTTTTCGAACTTAATAATCTAAGAATGCATGTGAGCATATATGTACATAGGCAGAAACTGCGATGAATCCGTGCATCAAACATACATAAAATGTAACTACTTCTACGCCCTTACCTTGATTCTTTTATCAAAATAACTAACTGTGCAAAATTTCACATTGAATAGACAACTCTAAAGCGACCCTCAAACGTCTTAAAATCGGAAAAATTCATTAAAAAGTCATAATTAGCTCTGATAACACTGTGAAAATTTTGAAACTCAATTTTAGAGAAGATTTTGAGACTAGAATTTACTTACTACAATGCAACAAGTAGTTCCGGACTTAAAAAGTAAAAGTATACTTGGACAAGCTATATACCTAGCTATATACGTTCTACAGGGGATAGATTTATGAGAAACTAGCTGACCCGTTGTGCTTTGCTACACCTTCCGAAAATTAATGTAATTTGTAGAAATTTATTCAAATTTAGATTTTAGAGAGCTTTTTTTAAATCAAACCTCATCATACTTCAGAACCAACCACTTTGAAATGAGAGCTGCAGCTGCAGTTCTGAATTGCAATTCAAAGATGGTATATATTATTTACTGAAACTTGATCTCTAAACTTGTTTTTCAAGATCTGAAATTTGTACTCTGTACCCAAAAAAACCTTTTTAAATATGGTCCCTTCTTTGAAAAGCTCATTATCTTAAATCTTAAAGCTCTCCTAACTTTTTCAATTTTATCCCCCACTGCTTGAAGAAGGTAGTCAAATTTAGCCGGCTCGATACCTAAACAGCACTTCTCATGGTATTGAAAAATATATTAAATTAGTTATGTATTAAATACAGTGCAAATTTCTTTTTTTTTTTAAATTAATTTACTACGGTAAAAATATAAATATTTCAAAAAAAATTTCAGTTGCATCACTAAATAAGTTCTCAGCGTTTTTTTTTATTTTCTCTTTGAAAGTCAAATATTGAAAAATGTTGGCAAAAACAAATTTCTAAGTTTACATTTGTCCCGTATATTGGGGCAAGTGTCAATGCAAAGCTTATTTACAGATGCATCAGAAAAATGGCTAAAAGTTTAAGGCTAAAAACCCTCTTAAAAATAAATGTACAACAACAACAACAACAACAACAATGGCTTTAAAATGGATTTAATACGAATTCATGTTTTTGTTCTACCAAGTTTCACTGATATATCTGCAGTATTCCTGCAATATAAATTTATGTTTCTTACTCCACTTTTAACGAATGCTGTTCAAAGTTTACAAAGAAATTTAAAAAATTTTTAATATCCGCTTCAGTTTCAACATTCGGAATACCCCTTCTGGTCTTTCCAACATATTGAATCATTTTGAAGATGATTTTTTTTAAAGTTCGACGTTTGCCCTTGCCCCACCGTGTAAGTTGACAGGAAGAATATTGTTTTTAACACTTTAAGGGTATACTAAAAATTTCTCATAAAAATTTAGCGTCCAGTTCTAAAGTCTCGCTTTTCAAAAACGAAGCGGATCAAAAGTCACTTTTATGCAGTCATGTAACACAAAAACACTTTTCATGTTAAGCACGTACTTGAAATGGTATGTAAGCAAAAAGTACGATGGTTTTTTCAGAATTATTTAAAGTAAAAAGCTCCCATTTTCATTTCTAAATTCGTTTCAGTTGTGTATTTGGGCCGAAGTAACTATTTTCTAGAAGAAAACATAATTTTTAATGCTTTTTAACAGAAAAAGTTGAACGTTTGAACATGTTCTAATATTCCTTGAATGAAAAGTCGAATGCTACCTACATTAACACGAACTAAATATGGAAGTATTTTTGCAAATCTTTCGGTTGGTTTTGATTCGATTGATAAATGGCCTTGCTTCGACCAGACCGAACTGAACGCCATGTGAAAATTTTTAAACTACAGATCTTGAAACTCATGTTATTTTTATACGAGACCGAAAAAAATAAAATAATTAACTGGGATGTGTTTCTTGGATTATAAATTATTCATTCTGGTCGATAAATTCTACAGATTTCGTGTATAGTTGAAAATATTTGTACATTGAACTCAAGTGACTCGGAAAAATGCTAATGGCGTTTAGTTCGGTCTGGTCGAATTCCGACCAAATATCAATCCGTGTCACATCTAGGCGTCATTTATTACCACGTGCTGTGTACAAATCGAATAAGCAAGAAAAAAAAATCTAGGTTGTATATCGCCCCACGTGTTTGAGAAACAGGCGCCTTATTGTTAAATTTTCCAGCAATCAATGAACAGTGTGCTTTGGTTACTATCCTCTTGCGACGACGTTTGCTCGCCCATGGAGATGAAAAACAAACCCCTCAAAAAAAATATGCTTGATTGAGAAAAACGCGCCAAAATATTCCTACTGATCAGTATGCTATGCCTGGGTTACTTTCCTTTTGCGACGTTGGCTCGCGACGCCTCGGCCATAGAAACGAAAAACAAACCGCCCAAAGGAAAAAAAAAAATCTCAAGAAAATGGATGTCATGACTTTAATTTGTTTCGAAAAACTACAAATTTTGTATGGAAGCCCCCCCTCCCTTAAATCGGATGGAGTTTAGACTATTACAGAAACCATCCCCGGCCTCAAAAACCCTCAGATGCCAGTTTTGACGATGATCGGTTCAGTAGTTTCCGAGTCTATAGGGAACAGACAGACAGACAAACATTCATTTTTATATATATAGATATAAAATAAAACAAAATTTAACTGCAGCTTTTCTCTTGAAAAGGGAATTTTTATGAAAATTATTCCAAAAATATTTTTATACTTTCATTAAAAACATTCCTTATGGCATTCGTGTCGAATTTCAAAGAATGTTAAATCGATTTCATTAAGAATTATCTCTCAGCACTAATTTTTTTTATATAATCACAAAGCCAATAAGTTAACTAAAACTTGAAAAAGCCTAATCCCTAAGCAACACATACATTTTTATAATTGGAACAAGACGGAAAGAAAACGAGTCCATTTTTAAAGATCGGTATTTAAATTTTTATGCAGTTTTGCTGATTTGTTTAAAAAATCAAATCTTGGGTTTTTTTTCTGGTCATGGTGAAGATCTGCAAAAATTATTTTCTTTGAAAAAACAAAAAATTATCGTCAGCTTTAGACTCGATGATATTTTTGAAGATTAACGAAGTTTTTACTGGATACTTCTAGCACAAATTTATTTTTATAATCAATACTACCAATGACTACCAGATATTCAATTTAACACGGATATCAACCAAATCAAATCTTGTGGGGGCTATTCATCATTTAAGTTGTAAAAAGTGATCAAATGAAATAGGCATTTACGCTCAGATGATAACTTAAAACATCCTCACCATTGAATTTATTTTTGGCCTTGTGTATACTTTTTTCGAATTCTCAATTAATGAAAAAGTGCGGTAAATTGTTGTTTAATGTTGAACTGACGATAAATTTAATTTTTAACATCCGATTAAAATGCCTGTATTAATTTTTGGACAAATCACCCTCCTCTCAAAGTGCTGTTCGTTAAGATGTAAACAAAATCATATAATTATTCTAAATTTCGGACTGCAGTTTTCCATGAATACAGACCGATCAATTATCGAAATGATATATCAATCATCTTCTTCGCTTTATCCTAAATTATCATTAGAATGCATTATGCGGTGCATTTCAAAATAAGAGATAAAAAACAATTTTTCATTGATAAGTGTCAACAAACCATTTGTTCTCATAAGTAGATAAACTTGGGAAAAAATTTTATTTCACTTTTTTCCAAATTTAGTAACAGAATTAGTAGGTTTTCATTAATGATTTTTTTGTTGTTTTTGAGTCGTTTTGAACCTATGTTTTGGAGCATCACTGCTTACACTGGTGCATTTATCATTCAATGATTTCAAAGGTTGTTTTGAAAAGCGTTTGTAAAAAATCGATTATCTTCATTGTTTTTTCAATAAAATGAAATTTTATTGACAGAATATGAGTAAAAGATAAAAATACGAAGCACATGTTGTAATGTTTACAAGTAATCAGCTTATGGATTCTGCATATTCGGTCTATATCCTTAGCAGATATATTGACAGCTCTTTGTAATGTTCTTTCCTATTTTAATCACTGCCGATATTTTTTTCTGAACCAACTTGCAAAACCTATTATTTTTTTCATCTTTACATTTCGCGCGTCTTACATTTCCAAATTTGCTTACTGAATGAGGGTTCAGAGAAATTCATTCTCTCACTTTCTCAAGATCTATTTCATTGTATTCGTACGCGCACTCCAAGTGATGCCATTTTTTGAGAAATTCAAATCATCACCCTTTATTTCCTACACTCTTCACGAACACCACCTTAACAGGAGGCCTCAGCACTAACCTCAAATCACAGGAATACAGAATCGAGTTTCGACAAGGGCGCACAATAAACGTGATTTTTCGGTACTGATATCGACAAAATCGTCCTGTGGAAAAGAGATACACAGATCTTCGTGTATTGGTTTTTTAGGATGTTCAGGGTTGCAAGTGTATTGATTTTGGAAAATGATTATATATATTAATAACTAGCTGACCCGGTAAACTTCGTTTTACCTTCTAAAGTATAAATCGTAATGAGTGTTTAATTTCATCTTCACGACCATAACTGCATCGTGCTCGCGAATAGATTCTAATGGAAATCGTAACAAATAAAGTTGAATTTGTATTGGGACCATCTTCCATAAAAAGTGAGATCATTGAAACTATTATACATACATACCATCTCTGATGCAAAAAGCCCTCGGATACCAAATTTCACTTCATTCCGACCGACCATTCATACGTGATGTTGTTACAAAAAAAATGCCTCCATTTTTATATATAAGATATAGTTCCATTGGTTGATAAGTATTTAAGCTTTACAACAAAAATTGTATGGAGCCCCTTTCTTTCTTTCCCTCTCTACACTGTAAAGCATAAGAGTCTATAACAATCGTAGAAACATATCTCGTAACCAAGTACCTTTCCATGCCATATTTGTTTCCATTTGTTGGCATCGTAAGCATAAATTGAGAACATATGCTAACAAAATTGTATTGGGCTCACCTCCCTCCTCCCATGTACCTTCTCACTGAAAGGAGGATGATGTGTCAAATAATCATAGAGTCATACCAAAATGATTTTCTATGTTAAGTATTGTCCATTTCTCGGATTTTGTAAAATAAAAGTTCAATGTAAGCTTCCCTCTTCCCTTCCTATATTCCATGCCATGCCAAATTTGGTTTTATTTACGTAGTAAATTTTTGAGTTTTGTATAAACTTGAAAGGGAGTACCATCCCCCTTTCCGTTCTCTTCTTTCAATAGAGGGGTGATAACTTAATATTCATAAAAGTATTTTTCGTACTCAAACACTTTTTGATGCCAAATATGGTTTCATTTGCTCGATTAATTCTCGAGTTATGGAAAAAAAATGGAAACCCCCCCCTTCTTCCTTTATATCTTACCGCTTAAAAGGTACGGCTTCAATTTATAATATAAACATTTCTCGTATCCAAATACACTCACATGTCAAATATGGTTCAATTTGCTTGATCAGCTCTCCAGTTATACTGAAAATTGTAAGGGAGACCTCGCCTCCCCCTTTTCATCCACCTCTTCGAAAGAGTGAGGGATACCAAATATTCATAGAAGCATTTCTCGTACCCAAATATCGTTCCATGCCAAATTTGGTTCCATTTGCTGTTGTAGTTCTTGAGTTATGCAGTAAAAATTGTATAAAACTCCCCTCTCTTTTTTTCCTTCCTCCCCGCTGTAAGGAGGAATGGGTCTCAAACAATCATTAGAACATGTCACGTTCCCAAATACCCGCCCATGCCAAGTTTGGTTCCATTTGCTTCATTACTTTCTTAGTTATGTTGAAAACTATAGAAGAGGCCCCTCCCCCCTTCATATCTCCCTAATTGAAAGAGGGAGGGGTCTCAAATAATCATAGAAATATTTTTCGTATCCAAATACCCTCCTATGCCAAATTTGGTTCCATTTGCTTTATTAGTTTTTGAACTATATAAAAAAATATGAAAGAGGCCCCTTCCCCTTTCAACTGGAAAGAGGGAGGGGTCTCAAATAATCATTGAAATATTTTTCGTATCCAAATACCTTCCCATGCCAAATTTCTATCCAATATCTTGATTAGTTCTCGAGTTATATGAAAAATTGTAAGGTAGCCCCCCTCCCCCCTTCCTATCACGCTACTGAAATTAGGGAGGGGTACCAAATATTCATAGAAATATTTCTCGTTCCTAAATACCACCCCATGCCAAATATGACACCATTTGCTTGATGGGTTCTCGAGTTATGCAAAAAATTGTCTTTTGTTTGGGAGGCCCCTTCCCCCTTCATGAGAGAGGGAGGGGTCTCAAACCACAATAGGAACCTTCCCCTGCCTCCAATACCCCCACCTGCCAAGTTTCACGCAAATCGGTTCAGTAGTTTCCGAGTCTATAGGGAACAGACAGACAGACAGACGGACAGAAAATCATTTTTATAGATATAGATATTGTTAATGAAAAACCTTTTCATGAGTATCTACTGAGAATTTGCAACTTTTTGGTAGATTTCTATACGAATGTGAAATTAAACGCATCGCTTTCGTTAACTTACTTTTTTGTCACAGTGAATGATTTTGCATTCGTTAAAAAGTTGAAAATAACTTTTTTTTACCTACCAAGCAGTACTTGAAAAAATATGTCAGATGTTTTAAATTCACCTTAAAAATTCATTATCAAAAGATGGATTATCTTTAATCATTTAGGAACTCCCCGTTATGAATTCAAACGTTTGCTGTTGATTGTTTGAAAAAAAAAACAATAGAATAATTAAAACAAGTTTAAAGTTAGCAAATACTGATTTCAATAACGCACCTACTCTCACTGATGAAGCCACCAGCATATATAAATTTCAGGTAATGGATAAGGCCAATTTTATGCTAAAAATATTGTCCGTAAATATTCCGGAGATGTTTAGTAAATGGAGTCGATAAGGGGTCATTTTGGAATTTCTCAAACCCTGCGGTTTTAAGAGCATCGTTTTGGCTCAAAACTCATCCATGATCTTTTGCAGAATTTTCAAGTAACGTTTACATGAGTACATTTGAACTTTAAGGTTTGTATGGGAAAATTGAATAATTTGTACTGAAAAATCAACATCAGTTTTGTTTCTTCTGTGGAACCGACCCAATAATGGTTATGGTTTTTGAGCCATATAAATTCTCCAAACGGAATTTTTTGTTGAACATCTTTGTCGAAGACCTTAACTTTTTATCATATTAGACAGAACAGTTATTAGCTGTTTAACAGGGGTTTGTCTTTTGGCATTAACCCTTCGTTTCATAAAGTAACAAATTTGCAACAATTAATTAAAGCTGTTGTAAATTATGCAGAAATTCAAATAGTCAACTTTTTTCTTCTTGGCAATCATTTTTCTAACTTCAAAATACCATTCAATTAAAAAAATGACTTTCCGAGTATATATGTACAAACTAGACCAACTTCAATCTGAAAAATATGAAATGTTAAAAATTGACTGGAAAAAATATTTTCGCATTTTCAGTAATGCAATTAACACAATTGAATACAATTTGAAGATTTTTTTTTAATGTTTGTCTGATATAATGGCCTTTTATTAATTGTTGAAAATTTGCAACATCATGCAACGGTAGCACCTTTAGTTACGTATATGGGCTACAAAGTGTGTTTTCGAAAGTTTCTTCGTTTAAACAGTGTATATGTTTCCCGATGAAAGTATTATTATTTTAATGTTATATTATAATGTTTTCGAGACATTTTTAAAAATAATGCAGATGCATTAGCCTCTAGCTGAACAAATGGCTTCCAACTGTAGAAATATGGGGTAAAAACAGTAAAAAAAACCCTTTTGACTAGATCATCAACCATAAGTATCATAAAGTAAAAAAATAGCATTAATTACGAGACCTCGCTAGAAATCCTGCATAAAAGTTGAAAAATTGTGTTTCCAAAGGGTCACATACAGTACCGTTCATAATTGTATAGAAATTGGAAGCACGCGCACTGCCACTTCGACTTTGAACTTCCATAACTTTTGACTCTGATGATATTTTTTGATCAAACTTTCTGAGTTAGATAGATCAACTATCACACTGTTATACCACAAAATTTGAGCTTTCTGGAGTTTTTGTGGCCTGAGATAAAGTAATTCTACGAAAATCGGACTTTTTGGACTTTTCTCATTCATACTGCAATATCTCAGGAACTAAACTACATTTTTAGTTAAAATTTTGCAGAGTGATTGTTGAAATATAAAGTAAGCATGTCTGAAGTTTTTGGAAAGTTTTATTGATGGGATCAAAAGTTACGGGAGGTACAATTTTTAACGCATGAACCTAAAAATGCGATTTCTATAGAATTTTGGACGATTCATAAGAACATAATCGTTCCCATCCACAAATCAGTCAAAAAATGTCTGGCAAAAGCAATGATGAAATGAAAAAATGAAATTAAATAACTATTTGTGTTTTGAAATCAGAATCTCGCAATATTGTTTTGATTTTTTGGTTGAAATAGATTTACTGGTTGTTAAACATAAAATAGGAGTTTCCTATGAAAACAATCGTCCATAATTCTATAGAAATCGCATTTTTAGGTTCATGCCTGAAAAATTGTACCTCGTGTAACTTTTGTTCCCGTCGATGAAACTTTTCAAAAACTTCAGACATGATAGCTTTACATTTCAACAATCACTCTGCAAAATTTCAACAAAAAATGTAGCGTAGTTTCTGAGATATTACAGTTTAAATAAGAGGAGTCCAAAAAGTCCGATTTTCGTAGAATGACTGTATCTCAGGCCACACAAATTCCAGAAAGCTCAAATTTTGTGATATAATAGTGTGATAGTTGATCTATCTAACGCAGAATATCTGATCAAAAAATACCATCAGAGTCAAAAGTTATGGAAGTTCAAAGTCGAAGTGATAGTGCGCGTGCTTCCAATTTCTATACAATTATGAACGGTACTGTACGTATGTATGTTGTATGTTGGTTATCCACTATGGGTGCACGGGATCACCGCAGTTACTGCCTAAGTATGTTTTCAAATGTATTCTCAGATTATTAAGTTAGATAATATATTTCCAAAGGGTCTTATTTAGTACAAATTTGTGTCTTTTGAGTAGTTGCAGTATTTGTAGTAATAGTTTGAATCTTTAATTCTTCAAATACAACAAGCGCTGTGTTTCTATGATTTTAAATATTATATTGTGATCCCCGGGAAAGATTTTCTGGGTTCGAGATAAATATTTTCGCATTTTAAGTAAATTAATTATTAACATACTTTTTTCCATACTAGTACATTGAATTTTTAAAAGCAAATGCATTACATGTTCTCAACATTATACAATGTAGTACCCTAGTTTGTAACATGAGTTCCATAATGTGCTTCAATTATGTTTTATCATTTAAACAGTATTTATGTTTTCAGATCGAATGTGATAAGGAAACGGTGCATGATGGTGAAATAGCAGTTTCATCTTAGTCCTACTTATAATTCCGATAACTCTTCTGAATGTGTACCATCGGAAAACCGTTTTCGATATTGAACCCTAAACGTTCCCCTTCCCTCTTCCAAATTAGAATCAAAGCTAAGAGTTGAGTCACCGTAACTATAACGGCTCCTTCCTCTACTAACATGGATTAAATAGTGATCCACTCGGCAAAATTAAACTTATAAGTAAAATGCCTTAATAAATAAACCTATGATTAAAAAAAATCAACCAAAGTTATATGAGTGCATTTAGAAGGTATTTTATTCATTGGTTTTCTTTATTTAGGAATATTGAAAATATGGTTTTTTTGTTTTTTTTTTTTATTATTGGTGTTTCAATAAACAATGCAAATTGTTTCTTCAACAATTTGTATTCCCTGATTTTCAAGTAACTTGGTTCTTTGCAAATAAGTATAACATATACAACAATCACTTTATCAGATATAAATGGATTTATAATTCGTTGTTGTCAGCCTAAAAAGAACTTTTTTTTAGATTGTTGTATATTGCTCTAAAGAACCATGAACACGAAGATCATAAAACCACATTAAATCTTTCACAAAAAATGAAGTTACTGAAAAAGAACTGGAGATTTGTCGATCTAATTAATCTCAATAATGCATGTAAGCACATACTTAGGTAGGAACTGCAGTGACTCCGTGCACCCATGGTGGATAACCAGCATACATAGGTTCTACTCCCATCTAAACGGTGTCCAAACACTAGGTTTACGAAGTTTTTGAGCTAAAACTATGGTTAGTGCAAGATAAACTAAGAGTAAACATTTATATCTAGCTGCCTTGTGTGAGGAACAAAAAGGTATAAGGTATAGGTGAAATGAAGGGTTAATAACCAGTAAATTCAATTCTAGTGA
Source organism: Uranotaenia lowii (assembly GCF_029784155.1). Classification (NCBI taxonomy): domain Eukaryota; kingdom Metazoa; phylum Arthropoda; class Insecta; order Diptera; family Culicidae; genus Uranotaenia; species Uranotaenia lowii. The sequence goes on from NC_073692.1 coordinate 424,613,819, forward strand.
GGTATTGCATGGCTTCTTTTGATGCAATGCTTTGTGAGGCACAAGCAGTGATGTCAATTGAATTTATTGTTTATCAATGCCAAAAGACATACCTCTGTTAAATAGCTAATAAATTTTTTGCCTTAAAAGATAAGAAGTTAAGGTCTTGGACAAAGTTATTCCGCGGAAAATTTCCTTTGGAGAATTTATAAAATGGCACAAAATTCATAACCAGGCTCAATTCCACAGAAGAAACAAATATGATGATGATTTTTTCAGTACAAAATATTCAATCTTTCCTATTCCTATACAAACCTAAAAGTTCAAATTTACTCATGTAAACAAGGGATTGCAGTGGAGAGAGAATTCTTTGCATTTGGAGTGGTACCTTCTAAATCTCTCTAACAAATTGCAACAAATTACCACAAATTCAATCATTGGCTGCAAAATTTGTTTGATCATTGACGATGATTCTCCGTTTATCTCAGTCCCCTGCATGTAAACGTTACTTAAAAAGTCTGCAAATAATCATGGGTGAAATTTAAACCAAAACAAAGCTATTTAGACCCCAAGATTAGAGGAATTAAAAAATGACCAGAAATCGACTCAGTCTAATGTATAGTCAATGCGTGGTTCTGGGATTCCCCACCCGAAGCCTGGATAACAGGATTTTTTTTGTCTTTAAAAATTAAGCCGTAATACAAACTGGCCAAAAATAATATGGCAATTTGGAATAAAAATCGTGACTATACCGGTTCAAATAATGAAATTTCGCTTCTTTTTTTATTCATATTTTATACCGCAAAAAACACGCAATGAGAAATTTCTTGTTTTTATCGACTTTGCTTGCCGAGAATCATAAAAAAAAATATTTTCCAATTGCTCTAAAATTAACTTTATCTAGCGATCGTCGTTGTTTGTTTTAAAAATTTTGTTTACATTGACCTGTCACTGTCGTGATCTTTAGTTACATGGAGTTTTATGCTAATTTGAAATTAATTAAATCTTTTCTGTTTGTTTCCGCCCCAAATTTTAATGTGAAACATTTCTGCACAGATTCTGGTGGTGTATTTCGAGACTTTAAAAAATAAATTAATAAATAAATAATTGGCGTTTTTAAAATCATGAACAGAACCGTACTCGATATTATGTTGTGTAAGTCTGGTTCCTCCTATTTTTTGTTTAGACAAAGTTTTTACGCTTTTCTTATATTTTTTGTAAGAATTGACTTGTTCTCTAGTGTAGGATTTTTCATATCCTTCACATTTGATGTTATTTAAACCACATTTTTTGTTTTATCTTTTGGTATTTCGTCTTTATTTGTTGTGATAATTGAGTTTTTAACTTTATTTAGAGATAAGAAGTTGGAAGTGACTCTTTAAAAAATCAAAAAGTAAGGAATTCTAGAGCATCTCATTTTAGGAAAAGTCAGAAAATTTCATGAATTTATTTCAACCGTTCCTGAGATTTCGCATCGAGAAGGTAAAGTTCGAATGCAAAGGAAGGTTAATCATGTATTCTTAACATTAGGACTTATTGGTAAAACTCGCTCGTGGTATGCAAAATTAAAAATAAAAAATTATTTGTGGAACCTTTACACTATATGAAATACTATTCAGCAAACATCCACGTAGGATATGTCATGCAACATATAGTCAATATCTACCTATTTTTGATTGACCGAAAGCTGATTGAAAAGCGAATTTGAACCACATAGCTTACTATTTCTGATCCAGTGCATTGTATTCCAATAAGATCTGCAAGGCGTTGTTTTCCTCAGATCTTCAAAGCGAAGACCAGCCTGACTGGTAGTCGTCAAAGCCGATCAACATCACCGGGACCAGGGCTGGAACAGAACATGGCTTATCCTGGCAGCAGTATAGTGGAACTAGCTATACGGTGTCGAACTGACTGACTGACTGACTTACTTGACTGGCTAACTGACTGACTGACTAGCAGACCAACCATTCTGACAGCCAACGTCCACTTCCCACTGATTCTCGAGCGAGGTTTGTTCCCAATCATCGATCTTCGATCAGAAGCGCTGACCATACTCGCGCCTTCTGTCATCATCTGTTATTCCAGGAGACCACATCTCTTGCTGGACGTTCGTTGCTCTGCTTTTAATTGATCGGACCACGATTGAGACGACGATCCCGTGTGACGGCAGATGAAAATGTCATCATTTTTATTAACATATAAGGATCTTTACGAGGAGGCCCTTTGCTGGCTTGATCCGAGAAGAAAATCAATCAAAATCACACACACTCTGGGGAAGAGTCTGCTGAGTTGTTGCACTCAACTTGAGGGACCAATCGTTGAGGATCGAGAATCAATGGAGGCGCACATTGTTCGTTTGTTTTTGATGTCCATGATGAACGATCGTAGATTGTGGATCGATCGCGATGAGCAATTCCTGGGATCTCCCAAGACTTTTCACAGAATGCGGCCACCCCCTGCTAAGATGATGCACGAGAAGCAGTACGCCCGGTTGAGTAATTTATTGGATGGATTGGATTGCTTGCCGGGCAGAGTTGATCGAACAAGAGGAGCTTCCACGTGATGGCCGATCGATCGATCGAAGCCCATCAGCCGAGATCGCTTGGCGTGGTTAATTCGCAATAAAGGTGTCACATTGCGGTGGGAAATTGAGATTTATGAGTGAGCCCAGCTAGCTAGCCGGTTTCGATGAGTTAGGCTCCGGGAATGATGATTTGAACGAACGATCGTTCGAACGGGTTAAGCAGAACCAATCATCATCAAGAGCAAATGGTTCAACGTCGTTGTCGGTCAAATTGAGAATGGGTGATCTTTATTGGGATGGGCTCGATAATGGGATCGTCGCAACGTATCTGTAGCGAAGGGTGTGCTCAGAAATTATAGGATTGATTGCATTGTTTGGATGTGGACCGTACCGATCTTAATTAACTGCACGATGTGATAAGTCGTCAATGGAAGATTGGAATCTTGATGGCTTAATACGAAAAATGAGGATTTATCGGAGATAGAATTTCATCAATGAGAAATTATCGAGTTCATTGAATTAGGATCGGGTTTATGGTACTTTTTTCATATATCGATTCAAATACTCCACAAGCAACAGTTCTAAATATGTAAATGAAGGTTTTGTTATAAGATGGAGTTGTTTAATTCTAGTTTTGAAGCATTTTCTGGTTCTCATATAACACATATTGTTATTTTTACCAAGTGAGTTGTTTTTTGTCAACAGAGTGTCCAATAGAATAAAAAAAGGCTAAAGTGCTTAGCTTCTAAAAAAAAATATTGCATTTTCTGAAAGCCTCTGGATTTTGTTTTATGTTCAGCTCTCAATCATTCCCAAATCAGGATCGAGTGCCACTCCAATGGCTTTCTAATGGCCATATGCCGCAATATTTTCAGGTATGAAATTTGTAAAAATTTATGGCAGCTATAAGTCACCCTCTAATTTCCACCCCACAAAAAGGAGGGAAAAAAATGCGGCATCTTATCAGAGAGGAAGATGCCGCACATCGGATCCCTCAAATAGCCCACCCTGAAAACTGTTTGCTGCTTGCCATTTTCCGGCCCTACATCACGCTGTGTCAAAACAATAAAAATATTGATCCCACAAATCTAGAGGCAATCTTGAGGAAACGGTTGAGTTCCAAAAGAGAGAGAAAAGAACCTATTCGACAACGTGTGGTCAAAACACGACACACGCATTTCCAAAATGGGATGGAAAAACGTCAAGAAAAAAAACCAGCCGGTGGCATTTCGGCGGCAATTTCACAAACGAAAGCCAGGAATGGCACACCGCTGCTTCTTAAAGTCTTGAGTTTGAACCTCTGCGAGCCGCTGTCGGTTTTCGGAGCCACAAAAATGAGCCCGTATGTGACCCTATCTAATTTAATTATTCTCACTCCGCAGAGAACGCACCACTCAGGGTCAAATCGAAAAATCTTTTCTTTTCCAAAAACCACGTTTCATAGATTTTGAGTTTTGTTTTCTTTCCCTTAACAAAACGAACCAGCAAGCGATGTTGCGTCTCGGCAAACGCAGGTATGTTTATGGTTTAGTTCCGTTCCGCATTTTCACCTGTGCACTGTTCTATTTATCCTTTTTGTGTTGCTTTTTTCATTGAAATCTTTCTTTAGCTACGATAGAATGAAATGAAAATAATTTTGTGAAGTTTTCATAAAGATATGTATATGAGGGTGGAAATGGATGTATCGGAAAGATTTCAAGAACGATTTTTTTAAACCGAACTTATACGTGTTGTAAGCCAATCTGCGGCAAACTGACTTGTGCGAATTTTCAGCTCAATCGGACTCGATTCAGATACGCTTCAAAGCGCTCTGAGTTTCGATTTTTGATCCTCAAATATGACCAAAAGAAGGGACCAAAGGAAATCGGAAAATTTGAAATATTAATTTTGAAGCCAAATGATCTAAAAAGGCATAACATGTTGAAATCTCGTGTTATCTCGTGAAACAAAAATTTTTGGTAAAAAATCGAACTTAGTACTTAAAAAATCACCTTAGCGGCGACAAAAGGAAATCTTAAAAATCTAAATTTTAGTTATGATACCAATTGACATGAAAATGTATGAAACGTCGAGACCTGGCTCGAAAAAAATATTTTGGTCCAACATCGACTTCCTGGGACTTGATTGGTTTTCGAAAAGTTTATTTTTGGACAAAATTTTTCATTCAATATTTTCCAGAACTCCTTTGGCGATTTTTGAGAGTAAAAAAACCGAAACTTGGAGCGCAATGAGGCATCCGGATGAGTCGATTTGGGGTTATTTTCGAATTTTCAAAACCCTGGGGTCTTAAAGCTTTTTTGTAGTTCACAACTCATCCATGATTTTTTTTTCTCCCGAATTTTTAAGTAACGTTAAAATTAGTAAATTTGATTTTTAAGGTTTGTATGGGAAAATTAAATTTTTTGTACTCAAATATCAACCTCATTTTTGTTTCTGTTAATTAATGAGTTAATTTTTAACAACATAAATGTACTTTTTTAAAGATGCTTACAATTTTTCTCACTGCACGGGTTTTGCTCAATTTTTTTAACCTTTTGTACTCGAAAATATGACAAAAGTAAAATGCTTTCAGTATTATTTTATTTTTGATTTATAGAGGATGGAAAAAGGGGAATTTTCAAAGTTGTGACGCAATGGAATTTAGATGTTTTTCTAAGTTCACAACGCACTCTTTAGATATATTGTTATGAAATTCGGACTTTCTTCAAACTTTTAAAGCTACGTTCAATGATTTTTACAGAATTAAAATCGGACATTGTGGTTTGAAGCAATGCTCAACTTTCTTAAAAATTCGCTAGTAATTAATTTAGCTCTCAACTGAAGTAACAAAAGCTATCACTTTTTATATTTCCCCGTTTTGTGAGGCACTGGGAGTTTGAAGAAATTCAAACAATTTTCAAACCACTAAAAAGGATCCTTAGATGCTTTTTAACCCTTCGTTTCATAAAGTAAAAAAAAATTACAACAAATAATGAATGAAAAATGAGAAAAATTGTTTTATTTTTTTTTCTTGATGTACTCATCATTTCTAACTCATAAAAATGGCTTTAAGGAAAAATTAAAATCGTTAAAAGAAGGGTTAAGCTAAATCAAGTGGTCTCAATTCAAGCAAAGCTTTCAAAAAAACAATTATTTAAATTAAAAAAACACGATTTCAGAAATAGATACAATTGTGAAGTTCTTGGATGATTAGTAATCAGAGATTTATTTAACTCAAAATCGAAAATAATATTTAATTTTTTTTCAAACGCCCTATCTTAAAAAGTGGAGGTGGTAGACCAATAATGACAAATTATCCAGAATTCAGAACGCCAAAATTTTTAAAAATCAGTATTTAAAAAAACGCACAGGTTGTTTTTCTTTTTTATTTATTAGAGTAGTCGTCAAGGTGTCGGATTGCTAACGAATGCCCATCTACATTTTAATTGACAAAAAAAAAACACTTATGTTAAATGCACTCAAAGAACTCAAATTATCAATTCGTTACTGTAGAAAAGAAGATTCTTGGAAAAACATGGCTTGAAAGATTAAGAAAGTCAAATAGGTTTAATGCCAATGCAGCAATGGCTTCGAAATGTGGAAAAATAAAACAATAATACCACATTATTGACTCTTAAAAAGACCCATAAATAAAGTTGCGTAAAAACAGAATGAAACAGCGCACTCGCTTCCAAATTTGACCAACTGCCATTTCTGTTTGAGTTGATATTTTTTCATGAAATTTTTAAAAAATATAATTCAACCATCTAACTAACATTCCACAAACATTTGAGACTGTACTAAGACTGCAAAAAAAAATAGAGCTGTTTTCGTTAAAAAAAGGGAAACTTGAGATTGTTTCACTTAATTTGCTGTATTTAACATTTTTCATTGAAAATACTTGAAGTTTGGCCAAAAGATGTAAAAATGTTTGATCTAGTACCTGGCCGAGTTTCACCAGAATCGATTGAAGCAATTAATACTTAACTTTAAAATGATGTTCATTTTTGTCCAATAGACGATTTCATTTTTTTTGGACGGATGTTTGTATGGAAGATATCGTAATTATTTTTTACTGCATTTTTCTTTTAAAATTTCAAAATTTACCACTTAAATTATAGTAAATTGATAGCAACTTCGTTCCTGATTTTATTGAAAAATTTGGAGAAAATTTTCAATTTAGCAGAGAATCTATCCAGAGAGGCTTTATGTATCATATTCGTATATTCATTTTTTTTGCAGATCGTTTCTGGAACGCTGTTCTTCTTATTATGATCTTTGTTGAAAAAAAAATCTTTCTTCAAACAAATCTGGAATAATGTTTTTATCAATAGCCATCATTTTTGGTTTTGTGAATAAAAATCACAAAAAAATATTGATTACGATATTTTCCATACAAACATTCGTCGAAAAAAAAAAAATGAAATCTCTTATTGGACGATAATGAACTTTATTTCCAGACCGGTCCTTTTTTCGATCGCGTCAATAGATTTTGGTGAAACTCGTCCAGGTACCTGAACAAACATTTTTACATGTTTTGTTAAAATTATAAGTATTTTTAGCTTATTTTGTGAAGCAAACCATAACTTCCCTTTTCTACGATAGAAGTTATATTTTTTCCATTCATAGTACAGTCTTTAAATATTGTGAAGTGTTTGTTAGGTAGTTGATAGTATATTTTGTAAAAATTTTATGGAAAAATATTAACCAAGACGGAAATGGCAGCTGGTCATAGTTGGAAGCGCTGCTTCACGCGATTTCATTCTTTTTTTAACGCAATTGTATATAACGCGAAACTACATTTTCATCATTTTAATGTTTGAAAGGCATCCTAAAGACAATAGAGAATTTAAGTTTTTGAGTATTTATTGGCTAGAGTGAATAAATAATAGTTTTAATGAATTCATTATAACTTATTAAGAAAAATCTATTTTTCATCTTCTTAGATAAAATAAAATAAATTTTGAATACTCTTTTTAAATAATTTCATGGAGCGTTATACAAAAATGATAATTATGATCCATTATATTTGTAATAATGGAAGAATTACTGAAATTAATGTCAAAATTAGGCACGTGCGAGGCCCGTGGGGTTGAGTTTTCGAAATTCAAATTAAGCTAGAAATAATAACAATTTAAAAAAAAAAAATTAAAATTAAAAATTAGTCAAAATGATATTCCTTCTTCCGAATTAGAAATTTGCTTGAAAATAAATTTTAAGCAGTCTTCTTTAAAAATTTGAGAAAAAAACAGTTTCCGAAACACCTGAAAACTAGTACCAATTATAATTTTGAATAAATCCATAAATTGAAGCTTCAGACATGGGAAAAAGTGCTTTAGAGCCTTCAAGTTATCAACCAACTAGTTTGCTTCCTTCTTTAAGTTAACTATTTTTATTTTTTATGAAAAACGAACACAAACACATAGGTTCAGGATCTCAATGAAACGTGATGTTTCCTCAAAGAGATTCTTTTTTCTTACTCTAAGCGTATATTTTTCGAGGATATGATGGCTGGCATTTCATAAATGCTAAAACCACCAATCCTTAGAAAGTGCACTTTGTATGCCGTGACCGGGATTCGATCTCATGCCCACTGACTTAGAAAACTTGAAGGCTATCCTCTATGCCACGGGCTGCGGCACAAATTATAAATTAAATTTCAGATTAGGTCAGAAAATCTTCATAGTTTTGAAAAATGATAAGAACTGATAATTACTGATCATAATAATAAACATTTCTTTTCGTTATTTTCAATTGAAGGGTTGACTGAAAAATACCAAGGTATTATTTTAAATTACAAAAAAAAAAATTCTTCCCGATTGGAAATGTGAATTCTTGATTGGGGAATCATTTCGAACAAAACTTTTACTTTTGGAGTATACAATTAAAACATTCTATATTAATAATGAAACATGTTCAATTCATTATTCAAAGCTTAAACTGACAAAATAAGCGTAAAAATGACTGATTAAAATATTCATAAGAGAAATCAAGTTTTGTTCTTAATATTGAAGGCTCAAAGCAAATTTGAATTTGGATGACATTGCGCGTTAAAACTAAGCTTAAAATATTTTAATTTGAATCATATTTGAACTTAACATGGATTAATTTAAAAATCGTGATCGATTTAAAAAAGATAATTTAAAACAGTAAATTGAAATGAAACGGTTATCAATTGCCAAGTGTAGGTTCTATAAAAATAAAAAAGAACTAACAATTAATAGATTCACAACTCACAACGTTCCGAACCCTGTCCTTCGATACTTCCTCGGCGCCATTTTATGTTGATACAAACAAGCAAATTTGTTCATGTACAGTTGAGAGTTCCGTTTAAAAATCAGTTGATCGTATAAAATACTACTGACTGCATCATTTCGGACTCCAAATCTATTTATCGATGCCGTTTTTTTAATACATCTTCAACCTATCTCATAGACGATTCTATTACAATCAATAATAGTATTCAGCGCTGTGCGATCTTAGCTAGCTATTTACTGTACTGTTAAACGATTCGACAATCGGCAATACATGAAGCGTCGCCTGTGTTTTTGGAAACGCCGACTGTATGTGCCACTTTTTTTTCATTTTTATAATTTAATAAAAATTGTCTTCATTTTTGCAACAAAATTCGTCAAGGATTTCCAATTTCAGCAATTGTTTACATAAGATGATTGCGATGCATAGGAATTGCATTATTAACAATTATTTACCGATTAAGTTTATCTCTGTAAGCGACTTTGAATGAAAAGTACGAATAGATCGTTTAAATTCCATTATACGATGTTCTCACAATTACTGTACGACCTTTCATGGAAATAATATGTCATCATAGATCACAAGCATGGAAGATTGCTGAACTGTACAGTGAGATTAAATATTGAGCTGAACACAATTCTACTGCGATTCAAAACAATTTTATTGATCTTTCTATACGATCAAGGACTAATAAAATCGTGTACACGAGTGGCGATTCCCGCTCGTCTACGATTTATACCCGTAAAGGTTCGCCAAAGCGCGAGCAGGCTGTGAAAAAAAATTACATAGGTTCGCGAACCATAGGAAACACGAGCGAGGCAGTCCAACCAACAGACGATTCTTTTGGATTTTGAATCCTGTCTCGCTCGTGGAAATCGTAACATACATGAAAATTTTTCCCCGCGATTTTAGCTCACGAACCATTTAGCGAAAAGGTTCATGAACTTTTTTTTTGGAAGGGAACGCGTGGTTGTTCGATTTTCTTCCGTAGGCAGGCTGTGCGTCTCTTTAGGTACGCCTACGGGTAATAAATTGTGCTTCAAGCAGCAGCAGAAAGTTCTTCATTTTCCACTGTTCTTTCAATTATTGTATGGAATATTTCTGTTTTATTTTGAAGTTTATTGAAAAAAAATTTTTTTTGATAACTTACAGCGTTTTAAGATTAACAAAACTCTAAATATTAAATCAAATTCATTCTGCCATGTCAACTCCTGGGTGGTCATTTGAATTAAACAAAGCTTTTTGACAAAATTATGGATTAGAATGGACACAAGAAGGCCCTAATAATGATCTTTAACAACCGTTTAAGGAATAAATAATCAAATCAAATCTTAGAGCCTTACAATTTCAGCCAAATCACTACATTTGTGTAGTAGAGGTTGAGTGTAAAATTCCATAACTGTTTTTTAAATTTGGAAAAGACAAACACGATTCCATATGTAAAGTTTCAATAAGAAAACACATGCAAACGTATCAATGATTATTTTAGATTAAAGTGAATATTATAAAAAATTGATAAATTAATTAACAATAATAATAATAATAATAATAATAATAATAATAATAATAATAATAATAATAATAATAATAATAATAATAATAATAATAATAATAATAATAATAATAATAATAATAATAATAATAATAATAATAATAATAATAATAATAATAATAATAATAATAATAATAATAATAATAATAATAATAATAATAATAATAATAATAATAATAATAATAATAATAATAATAATAATAATAATAATAATAATAATAATAATAATAATAATAATAATAATAATAATAATAATAATAATAATAATAATAATAATAATAATAATAATAATAATAATAATAATAATAATAATAATAATAATAATAATAATAATAATAATAATAATAATAATAATAATAATAATAATAATAATAATAATAATAATAATAATAATAATAATAATAATAATAATAATAATAATAATAATAATAATAATAATAATAATAATAATAATAATAATAATAATAATAATAATAATAATAATAATAATAATAATAATAATAATAATAATAATAATAATAATAATAATAATAATAATAATAATAATAATAATAATAATAATAATAATAATAATAATAATAATAATAATAATAATAATAATAATAATAATAATAATAATAATAATAATAATAATAATAATAATAATAATAATAATAATAATAATAATAATAATAATAATAATAATAATAATAATAATAATAATAATAATAATAATAATAATAATAATAATAATAATAATAATAATAATAATAATAATAATAATAATAATAATAATAATAATAATAATAATAATAATAATAATAATAATAATAATAATAATAATAATAATAATAATAATAATAATAATAATAATAATAATAATAATAATAATAATAATAATAATAATAATAATAATAATAATAATAATAATAATAATAATAATAATAATAATAATAATAATAATAATAATAATAATAATAATAATAATAATAATAATAATAATAATAATAATAATAATAATAATAATAATAATAATAATAATAATAATAATAATAATAATAATAATAATAATAATAATAATAATAATAATAATAATAATAATAATAATAATAATAATAATAATAATAATAATAATAATAATAATAATAATAATAATAATAATAATAATAATAATAATAATAATAATAATAATAATAATAATAATAATAATAATAATAATAATAATAATAATAATAATAATAATAATAATAATAATAATAATAATAATAATAATAATAATAATAATAATAATAATAATAATAATAATAATAATAATAATAATAATAATAATAATAATAATAATAATAATAATAATAATAATAATAATAATAATAATAATAATAATAATAATAATAATAATAATAATAATAATAATAATAATAATAATAATAATAATAATAATAATAATAATAATAATAATAATAATAATAATAATAATAATAATAATAATAATAATAATAATAATAATAATAATAATAATAATAATAATAATAATAATAATAATAATAATAATAATAATAATAATAATAATAATAATAATAATAATAATAATAATAATAATAATAATAATAATAATAATAATAATAATAATAATAATAATAATAATAATAATAATAATAATAATAATAATAATAATAATAATAATAATAATAATAATAATAATAATAATAATAATAATAATAATAATAATAATAATAATAATAATAATAATAATAATAATAATAATAATAATAATAATAATAATAATAATAATAATAATAATAATAATAATAATAATAATAATAATAATAATAATAATAATAATAATAATAATAATAATAATAATAATAATAATAATAATAATAATAATAATAATAATAATAATAATAATAATAATAATAATAATAATAATAATAATAATAATAATAATAATAATAATAATAATAATAATAATAATAATAATAATAATAATAATAATAATAATAATAATAATAATAATAATAATAATAATAATAATAATAATAATAATAATAATAATAATAATAATAATAATAATAATAATAATAATAATAATAATAATAATAATAATAATAATAATAATAATAATAATAATAATAATAATAATAATAATAATAATAATAATAATAATAATAATAATAATAATAATAATAATAATAATAATAATAATAATAATAATAATAATAATAATAATAATAATAATAATAATAATAATAATAATAATAATAATAATAATAATAATAATAATAATAATAATAATAATAATAATAATAATAATAATAATAATAATAATAATAATAATAATAATAATAATAATAATAATAATAATAATAATAATAATAATAATAATAATAATAATAATAATAATAATAATAATAATAATAATAATAATAATAATAATAATAATAATAATAATAATAATAATAATAATAATAATAATAATAATAATAATAATAATAATAATAATAATAATAATAATAATAATAATAATAATAATAATAATAATAATAATAATAATAATAATAATAATAATAATAATAATAATAATAATAATAATAATAATAATAATAATAATAATAATAATAATAATAATAATAATAATAATAATAATAATAATAATAATAATAATAATAATAATAATAATAATAATAATAATAATAATAATAATAATAATAATAATAATAATAATAATAATAATAATAATAATAATAATAATAATAATAATAATAATAATAATAATAATAATAATAATAATAATAATAATAATAATAATAATAATAATAATAATAATAATAATAATAATAATAATAATAATAATAATAATAATAATAATAATAATAATAATAATAATAATAATAATAATAATAATAATAATAATAATAATAATAATAATAATAATAATAATAATAATAATAATAATAATAATAATAATAATAATAATAATAATAATAATAATAATAATAATAATAATAATAATAATAATAATAATAATAATAATAATAATAATAATAATAATAATAATAATAATAATAATAATAATAATAATAATAATAATAATAATAATAATAATAATAATAATAATAATAATAATAATAATAATAATAATAATAATAATAATAATAATAATAATAATAATAATAATAATAATAATAATAATAATAATAATAATAATAATAATAATAATAATAATAATAATAATAATAATAATAATAATAATAATAATAATAATAATAATAATAATAATAATAATAATAATAATAATAATAATAATAATAATAATAATAATAATAATAATAATAATAATAATAATAATAATAATAATAATAATAATAATAATAATAATAATAATAATAATAATAATAATAATAATAATAATAATAATAATAATAATAATAATAATAATAATAATAATAATAATAATAATAATAATAATAATAATAATAATAATAATAATAATAATAATAATAATAATAATAATAATAATAATAATAATAATAATAATAATAATAATAATAATAATAATAATAATAATAATAATAATAATAATAATAATAATAATAATAATAATAATAATAATAATAATAATAATAATAATAATAATAATAATAATAATAATAATAATAATAATAATAATAATAATAATAATAATAATAATAATAATAATAATAATAATAATAATAATAATAATAATAATAATAATAATAATAATAATAATAATAATAATAATAATAATAATAATAATAATAATAATAATAATAATAATAATAATAATAATAATAATAATAATAATAATAATAATAATAATAATAATAATAATAATAATAATAATAATAATAATAATAATAATAATAATAATAATAATAATAATAATAATAATAATAATAATAATAATAATAATAATAATAATAATAATAATAATAATAATAATAATAATAATAATAATAATAATAATAATAATAATAATAATAATAATAATAATAATAATAATAATAATAATAATAATAATAATAATAATAATAATAATAATAATAATAATAATAATAATAATAATAATAATAATAATAATAATAATAATAATAATAATAATAATAATAATAATAATAATAATAATAATAATAATAATAATAATAATAATAATAATAATAATAATAATAATAATAATAATAATAATAATAATAATAATAATAATAATAATAATAATAATAATAATAATAATAATAATAATAATAATAATAATAATAATAATAATAATAATAATAATAATAATAATAATAATAATAATAATAATAATAATAATAATAATAATAATAATAATAATAATAATAATAATAATAATAATAATAATAATAATAATAATAATAATAATAATAATAATAATAATAATAATAATAATAATAATAATAATAATAATAATAATAATAATAATAATAATAATAATAATAATAATAATAATAATAATAATAATAATAATAATAATAATAATAATAATAATAATAATAATAATAATAATAATAATAATAATAAAAATAATAATAATAATAAAGAAGAGTTTTCAAGTAATTTTTCTTCAAAAAAAACTTTCTTGAGGGGTTTTTCCTTGAGGGATACAAATATCTACGGAAACTTGCTTTTTTACCATCT
>NC_073692.1:424629263-424683865 GCF_029784155.1 Uranotaenia lowii
TATCTCAAATTGAAAAACACTGAAAATTGTAAATTCCTTGCAGATTTTTACGTGGAAATTGCATGTTTCCTAATATGCAAATATATTTCTTGTCATTTTTGTCATTTTTGTCATTTTTGTTATTCTTGTCATTTTTGTCATTTTTGTCATTTTTGTCATTTTTGTCATTTTTGTCATTTTTGTCATTTTTGTTATTTTTGTCATTTTTGTCATTTTTGTCATTTTTGTCATTTTTGTCAATTTTGTCATTTTTATCATTTTTGTAATTTTTGTAATTTTTGTAATTTTTGTCATTTTGGTCATTTTTGTCATTTTGGTCATTTTTGTCATTTTTGTCATTTTTGTCATTTTTGTCATTTTTGTCATTTTTGTCATTTTGTCATTTTTGTCATTTTTGTCATTTTTGTCATTTTTGTCATTTTTGTCATTTTTGTCATTTTTGTCATTTTTGTCATTTTTGTCATTTTTGTCATTTTTGTCATTTTTGTCATTTTTGTTATTTTTGTTATTTTTGTCATTTTTGTCATTTTTGTCATTTTTGGTCATTTTTTTTTATTTTTTTCTTTTTTTTTTATATTTTTGTCATTTTTGTCTTTTTGTCATTTTTTTTGTCATTTTTGTCATTTTTGTCATTTTTGTCATTTTTGTCATTTTTGTCATTTTTGTCATTTTTGTCATTTTTGTCATTTTTGTCATTTTGTCATTTTTGTCATTTTTGTCATTTTTGTCATTTTTGTCATTTTTGTCATTTTTGTCATTTTTGTCATTTTGTCATTTTTGTCTTTTTGTCATTTTTGTCATTTTTGTCTTTTTGTCATTTTTGTCATTTTTGTCATTTTTGTCATTTTTGTCATTTTTGTCATTTTTGTCATTTTTGTCATTTTTGTCATTTTTGTCATTTTTGTCATTTTTGTCATTTTTGTCATTTTTGTCATTTTTGTCATTTTTGTCATTTTTGTCATTTTTGTCATTTTTGTCATTTTTGTCATTTTTGTCATTTTTGTCATTTTTGTCATTTTTGTCATTTTTGTCATTTTTGTCATTTTTGTCATTTTTGTCATTTTTGTCATTTTTGTCATTTTTGTCATTTTTGTCATTTTTGTCATTTTTGTCATTTTTGTCATTTTTGTCATTTTTGTCATTTTTGTCATTTTTGTCATTTTTGTCATTTTTGTCATTTTTGTCATTTTTGTCATTTTTGTCATTTTTGTCATTTTTGTCATTTTTGTCATTTTTGTCATTTTTGTCATTTTTGTCATTTTTGTCATTTTTGTCATTTTTGTCATTTTTGTCATTTTTGTCATTTTTGTCATTTTTGTCATTTTTGTCATTTTTGTCATTTTTGTCATTTTTGTCATTTTTGTCATTTTTGTCATTTTTGTCATTTTTGTCATTTTTGTCATTTTTGTCATTTTTGTCATTTTTGTCATTTTTGTCATTTTTGTCATTTTTGTCATTTTTGTCATTTTTGTCATTTTTGTCTATTTTTGTCATTTTTGTCATTTTTGTCATTTTTGTCATTTTTGTCATTTTTGTAATTTTTTGTCATTTTTGTCATTTTTGTCATTTTTGTCATTTTTGTCATTTTTGTCATTTTTGTCATTTTTGTCATTTTTGTCATTTTTGTCATTTTTGTCATTTTTGTCATTTTTGTCATTTTTGTCATTTTTGTCATTTTTGTCATTTTTGTCATTTTTGTCATTTTTGTCATTTTTGTCATTTTTGTCATTTTTGTCATTTTTGTCATTTTTGTCATTTTTGTTATTTTTGTCATTTTTGTCATTTTTGTCATTTTTGTCATTTTTGTCATTTTTGTAATTTTTTGTCATTTTTGTCATTTTTGTCATTTTTGTCTTTTTTGTCATTTTTGTCATTTTTGTCATCTTTGTCATTTTTGTCATTTTTGTCATTTTTGTCATTTTTGTCATTTTTGTAATTTTTGTCATTTTTGTCATTTTTGTCATTTTTGTCTTTTTGTCATTTTTGTCATTTTTGTCATCTTTGTCATTTTTGTCATTTTGTCATTTTTGTCATTTTTATCATTTTTGTCATTTTGTCATTTTTGTCATTTTTGTCATTTTTGTCATTTTTGTCATTTTTGTCATTTTTGTCATTTTTGTCATTTTTGTCATTTTTGTCATTTTTGTCATTTTTGTCATTTTGTCATTTTTGTCATTTTGTCATTTTGTCATTTTTGTCATTTTTGTCATTTTTGTCATTTTGTCATTTTTGTCATTTTTGTCATTTTTGTCATTTTTGTCATTTTTGTCATTTTTGTCATTTTTGTCATTTTTGTCATTTTTGTCATTTTTGTCATTTTTGTCATTTTTGTCATTTTTGTCATTTTGTCATTTTTGTCATTTTTGTCATTTTTGTCATTTTTGTCATTTTTTGTCATTTTTGTCATTTTTGTCATTTTTGTCATTTTTGTCATTTTGTCATTTTTGTCATTTTTGTCATTTTTGTCATTTTTGTCATTTTTGTCATTTTTGTCATTTTTGTCATTTTTGTCATTTTTGTCATTTTTGTCATTTTTGTCATTTTTGTCATTTTTGTCATTTTTGTCATTTTTGTCATTTTTGTCATTTTTGTCATTTTTGTCATTTTTGTCATTTTTGTCATTTTTGTCATTTTTGTCATTTTTGTCATTTTTGTCATTTTTGTCATTTTTGTCATTTTTGTCATTTTGTCATTTTTGTCATTTTTGTCATTTTTGTCATTTTTGTCATTTTTGTCATTTTTGTCATTTTTGTCATTTTTGTCATTTTTGTCATTTTTGTCATTTTTGTCATTTTTGTCATTTTTGTCATTTTGTCATTTTTGTCATTTTTGTCATTTTTGTAATTTTTGTCATTTTTGTCATTTTTGTCATTTTTGTCATTTTTGTCATTTTTGTCATTTTTTGTCATTTTTGTCATTTTTGTCATTTTTGTCATTTTTGTCATTTTTGTCATTTTTGTCATTTTTGTCATTTTTGTCATTTTTGTCATTTTTGTCATTTTTGTCATTTTGTCATTTTTGTCATTTTTGTCATTTTTGTCATTTTTGTCATTTTTGTCATTTTTGTCATTTTTGTCATTTTTGTCATTTTTGTCATTTTTGTCATTTTTGTCATTTTTGTTATTTTTGTCATTTTTGTCATTTTTGTCATTTTTGTCATTTTTGTCATTTTTGTCATTTTTGTCATTTTTGTCATTTTTGTCATTTTTGTCATTTTTGTCATTTTTGTCATTTTTGTCATTTTTGTCATTTTTGTCATTTTTGTCATTTTTGTCATTTTGTCATTTTTGTCATTTTTGTCATTTTTGTCATTTTTGTCATTTTTGTCATTTTTGTCATTTTTGTCATTTTTGTCATTTTTGTCATTTTTGTCATTTTTGTCATTTTTGTCATTTTTGTCATTTTGTCATTTTGTCATTTTTGTCATTTTTGTCATTTTTGTCATTTTTGTCATTTTTGTCATTTTTGTCATTTTTGTCATTTTTGTCATTTTTGTCATTTTTGTCATTTTTGTCATTTTTGTCATTTTTGTCATTTTTGTCATTTTTGTCATTTTTGTCATTTTGTCATTTTTGTCATTTTTGTCATTTTTGTCATTTTTGTCATTTTTGTCATTTTTGTCATTTTTGTCATTTTTGTCATTTTTGTCATTTTGTCATTTTTGTCATTTTTGTCATTTTTGTCATTTTTGTCATTTTTGTCATTTTTGTCATTTTTGTCATTTTTGTCATTTTGTCATTTTTGTCATTTTTGTCATTTTTGTCATTTTTGTCATTTTTGTCATTTTGTCATTTTGTCATTTTTGTCATTTTGTCATTTTTGTCATTTTTGTCATTTTTGTCATTTTTGTCATTTTTGTCATTTTGTCATTTTTGTCATTTTTGTCATTTTTGTCATTTTTGTCATTTTTGTCATTTTTGTCATTTTTGTCATTTTTGTCATTTTTGTCATTTTGTCATTTTTGTCATTTTTGTCATTTTTGTCATTTTTGTCATTTTTGTCATTTTTGTCATTTTGTCATTTTTGTCATTTTTGTCATTTTTGTCATTTTTGTCATTTTGTCATTTTTGTCATTTTTGTCATTTTTGTCATTTTTGTCATTTTGTCATTTTTGTCATTTTTGTCATTTTTGTCATTTTTGTCATTTTTGTCATTTTTGTCATTTTTGTCATTTTTGTCATTTTTGTCATTTTGTCATTTTTGTCATTTTTGTCATTTTTGTCATTTTTGTCATTTTTGTCATTTTTGTCATTTTTGTCATTTTTGTCATTTTTGTCATTTTTGTCATTTTTGTCATTTTTGTCATTTTTGTCATTTTTGTCATTTTTGTCATTTTTGTCATTTTTGTCATTTTTGTCATTTTTGTCATTTTTGTCATTTTTGTCATTTTTGTCATTTTTGTCATTTTTGTCATTTTTGTCATTTTTGTCATTTTTGTCATTTTTGTCATTTTTGTCATTTTTGTCATTTTTGTCATTTTTGTCATTTTTGTCATTTTTGTCATTTTGTCATTTTTGTCATTTTTGTCATTTTTGTCATTTTTGTCATTTTTGTCATTTTTGTCATTTTTGTCATTTTTGTCATTTTTGTCATTTTTGTCATTTTTGTCATTTTTGTCATTTTTGTCATTTTTGTCATTTTTGTCATTTTGTCATTTTTGTCATTTTTGTCATTTTTGTCATTTTTGTCATTTTGTCATTTTTGTCATTTTTGTCATTTTTGTCATTTTTGTCATTTTTGTCATTTTTGTCATTTTTGTCATTTTTGTCATTTTTGTCATTTTTGTCATTTTTGTCATTTTTGTCATTTTTGTCATTTTTGTCATTTTGTCATTTTTGTCATTTTTGTCATTTTTGTCATTTTTGTCATTTTGTCATTTTGTCATTTTTGTCATTTTTGTCATTTTTGTCATTTTTGTCATTTTTGTCATTTTTGTCATTTTTGTCATTTTTGTCATTTTTGTCATTTTGTCATTTTTGTCATTTTTGTCATTTTTGTCATTTTTGTCATTTTTGTCATTTTTGTCATTTTTGTCATTTTTGTCATTTTTGTCATTTTTGTCATTTTTGTCATTTTTGTCATTTTTGTCATTTTTGTCATTTTGTCATTTTTGTCATTTTTGTCATTTTTGTCATTTTTGTCATTTTTGTCATTTTTGTCATTTTTGTCATTTTGTCATTTTGTCATTTTTGTCATTTTTGTCATTTTTGTCATTTTTGTCATTTTTGTCATTTTTGTCATTTTTGTCATTTTTGTCATTTTTGTCATTTTTGTCATTTTTGTCATTTTTGTCATTTTTGTCATTTTTGTCATTTTTGTCATTTTGTCATTTTTGTCATTTTTGTCATTTTTGTCATTTTTGTCATTTTTGTCATTTTTGTCATTTTTGTCATTTTTGTCATTTTTGTCATTTTTGTCATTTTTGTCATTTTTGTCATTTTTGTCATTTTTGTCATTTTTGTCATTTTTGTCATTTTTGTCATTTTTGTCATTTTTGTCATTTTTGTCATTTTTGTCATTTTTGTCATTTTTGTCATTTTTGTCATTTTTGTCATTTTTGTCATTTTTGTCATTTTTGTCATTTTTGTCATTTTTGTCATTTTTGTCATTTTTGTCATTTTTGTCATTTTTGTCATTTTTGTCATTTTTGTCATTTTTGTCATTTTTGTCATTTTTGTCATTTTTGTCATTTTTGTCATTTTTGTCATTTTTGTCATTTTTGTCATTTTTGTCATTTTTGTCATTTTTGTCATTTTTGTCATTTTTGTCATTTTTGTCATTTTTGTCATTTTTGTCATTTTTGTCATTTTTGTCATTTTTGTCATTTTTGTCATTTTTGTCATTTTTGTCATTTTTGTCATTTTTGTCATTTTTGTCATTTTTGTCATTTTTGTCATTTTTGTCATTTTTGTCATTTTTGTCATTTTTGTCATTTTTGTCATTTTTGTCATTTTTGTCATTTTTGTCATTTTTGTCATTTTTGTCATTTTTGTCATTTTTGTCATTTTTGTCATTTTTGTCATTTTTGTCATTTTTGTCATTTTTGTCATTTTTGTCATTTTTGTCATTTTTGTCATTTTTGTCATTTTTGTCATTTTTGTCATTTTTGTCATTTTTGTCATTTTTGTCATTTTTGTCATTTTTGTCATTTTTGTCATTTTTGTCATTTTTGTCATTTTTGTCATTGTTGTCATTTTTGTCATTTTTGTCATGTAAGTCATTTTTGTCATTTTCGTCATTTTTGTTATTTTTGTCATTTTTGTCATTTTTGTCATTTTTGTCATTTTTGTCATTTTTGTCATTTTTGTCATTTTTGTCATTTTTGTCATTTTTGTCATTTTTTGTCATTTTTGTCATTTTTGTCATTTTTGTCATTTTTGTCATTTTTGTCATTTTTGTCATTTTTGTCATTTTTGTCATTTTTGTCATTTTTGTCATTTTTGTCATTTTTGTCATTTTTGTCATTTTTGTCATTTTTGTCATTTTTGTCATTTTTGTCATTTTTGTCATTTTTGTCATTTTTGTCATTTTTGTCATTTTTGTCATTTTTGTCATTTTTGTCATTTTGTCATTTTTGTCATTTTTGTCATTTTTGTCATTTTTGTCATTTTTGTCATTTTTGTCATTTTTGTCATTTTTGTCATTTTTGTCATTTTTGTCATTTTTGTCATTTTTGTCATTTTTGTCATTTTTGTCATTTTTGTCTTTTTTGTCATTTTTGTCATTTTTGTCATTTTTGTCATTTTTGTCATTTTTGTCATTTTTGTCATTTTTGTCATTTTTGTCATTTTTGTCATTTTTGTCATTTTTGTCATTTTTGTCATTTTTGTCATTTTTGTCATTTTTGTCATTTTTGTCATTTTTGTCATTTTTGTCATTTTTGTCATTTTTGTCATTTTTGTCATTTTTGTCATTTTTGTCATTTTTGTCATTTTTGTCATTTTTGTCATTTTTGTCATTTTTGTCATTTTTGTCATTTTTGTCATTTTTGTCATTTTTGTCATTTTTGTCATTTTTGTCATTTTTGTCATTTTTGTCATTTTTGTCATTTTTGTCATTTTTGTCATTTTTGTCATTTTTGTCATTTTTGTCATTTTTGTCATTTTTGTCATTTTTGTCATTTTTGTCATTTTTGTCATTTTTGTCATTTTTGTCATTTTTGTCATTTTTGTCATTTTTGTCATTTTTGTCATTTTTGTCATTTTTGTCATTTTTGTCATTTTTGTCATTTTTGTCATTTTTGTCATTTTTGTCATTTTTGTCATTTTTGTCATTTTTGTCATTTTTTTCATTTTTGTCATTTTTGTCATTTTTGTCATTTTTGTCATTTTTGTCATTTTTGTCATTTTTGTCATTTTTGTCATTTTTGTCATTTTTGTCATTTTTGTCATTTTTGTCATTTTTGTCATTTTTGTCATTTTTGTCATTTTGTCATTTTTGTCATTTTTGTCATTTTTGACATTTTTGTCATTTTTGTCATTTTTGTCATTTTTGTCATTTTTGTCATTTTTGTCATTTTTGTCATTTTTGTCATTTTTTGTCATTTTTGTCATTTTTGTCATTTTTGTCATTTTTGTCATTTTTGTCATTTTGTCATTTTTGTCATTTTTGTCATTTTTGTCATTTTTGTCATTTTTGTCATTTTTGTCATTTATGTCATTTTTGTCATTTTTGTCATTTTTGTCATTTTTGTTATTTTTGTCATTTTTGTCATTTTTGTCATTTTTGTCATTTTTGTCATTTTTGTCATTTTTGTCATTTTTGTCATTTTTGTCATTTTTGTCATTTTTGTCATTTTTGTCATTTTTGTCATTTTTGTCATTTTTTGTCATTTTTGTCATTTTTGTCATTTTTGTCATTTTTGTCATTTTTGTCATTTTTGTCATTTTTGTCATTTTTGTCATTTTTGTCATTTTTGCCATTTTTGTCATTTTTGTCATTTTTGTCATTTTTGTCATTTTTGTCATTTTTGTCATTTTTGTCATTTTTGTCATTTTTGTCATTTTTGTCATTTTTGTCATTTTTGTCATTTTTGTCATTTTTGTCATTTTTGTCATTTTTGTCATTTTTGTCATTTTTGTCATTTTTGTCATTTTTGTCATTTTTGTCATTTTTGTCATTTTTGTCATTTTTGTCATTTTTGTCATTCTTGTCATTTTTGTCATTTTTGTCATTTTTGTCATTTTTGTCATTTTTGTCATTTTTGTCATTTTTGTCATTTTTGTCATTTTTGTCATTTTTGTCATTTTTGTCATTTTTGTCATTTTTGTCATTTTTGTCATTTTTGTCATTTTTGTCATTTTTGTCATTTTTGTCATTTTTGTCATTTTTGTCATTTTTGTCATTTTTGTCATTTTTGTCATTTTTGTCATTTTTGTCATTTTTGTCATTTTTGTCATTTTTGTCATTTTTGTCATTTTTGTCATTTTAGTCATTTTTGTCATTTTTGTCATTTTTGTCATTTTTGTCATTTTTGTCATTTTTGTCATTTTTGTCATTTTTGTCATTTTTGTCATTTTTGTCATTGTTGTCATTTTTGTCATTTTTGTCATGTAAGTCATTTTTGTCATTTTCGTCATTTTTGTTATTTTTGTCATTTTTGTCATTTTTGTCATTTTTGTCATTTTTGTCATTTTTGTCATTTTTGTCATTTTTGTCATTTTTGTCATTTTTGTCATTTTTGTCATTTTTGTCATTTTTGTCATTTTTGTCATGTTTCGCCCCACAAGCAGAAACTTGCAGTGCGAACGAAATAAATGATGATATGTGATCGCTCAGATGAGCTATCTTTAACTCAGAAACGGTTCGATCGATGTGTATCCTTCTCAGGTTGTTATCATCGCGTTCGTTACAACTGGAGTTTGGTTGCAAAAAGTTATGGACGATAGTCTGATAGTGGACTACCATCTTTGCTATGATGCCGTGTTTTTTTTTACTTTTTAATGAATCTAAATAATTTCTACCCGCTCATTTTTACCATTTTTCAATTCTTTTTACATTTTATCAATCTTAAAAAAAAAACCTTTTCACCGATGAGGCCGATGAATGAAGTAACAAACGTATATTAAGGAGAGTATTCTTTTCATAAAATTAAAAATTTTAACCTATTTAAGATTTGCTTCGTGATTGATGGAAACTGAAAACCCCATCAAACTTTGTAAGTTGAATTCATAAATATTGTTGCTGGAAAGGATGATTTGAAAATAGAATGAGCAGTTTCTTCCTTAAGTTCAACATTCATCCTGAGCAACGAATGTTTCGTTCTTAATGCTAGAATCAACAGTATGTGTCAGTTCATTGTTCCTTCCCGCTTGAGTTCATTGGAATTTGTAATCTTGATACTGAAAAAAAAACACACTGAAAATATGTTTATTATAAAGAAAGATTCCTTCGCATATCGACCTCAAGCGAAAATTCCAATCCATTGTGTGATGGTTGAAGCCGATCTCTACCAACCTACCGACTCTACTGGTTCCCTCTTCTCATTGCCCAAACAAACACTTCTTCCATCAGAGCAAAAACCAACAGCCAAGTTCATTCACTATTCACCGACTTTTTCTTCTTGCTCGCGCCCTGCCACCGTTTTGTGAACAAGAGGCCTTAGTTTGCCGATGTTCAGAACCGGAGGCCAAACGCATCATCCCAACGGGATCCTCCTCAGAACGGAAAAACAAACCCTTTTGATCAATTCCACCAAACCATATCTCCTCCTTCTGGTTGCGGGTTCGTCTGTTGTCCGAAAGGAAGAAGGCTCGAAATGAATATAGGTAAGCAAAAAAAAAACACGCCAATAGAAGCCAACAGGGAGCAGAAAGATTGGAAAGATTTGATCATCGCCATCTCGCGTCTTGCCGCCTGCGCCAGTTCCAGTTGTTGTAATGTGTTGTGCTGGGCTGCGAAAAACCTCAAACCAAACGTCGTCGTTTCCCTCCGGTAGGTTCGGCAAGTTTTGCTGCCTTTTTACTAATACACAAAAAAAGCAACCAACTACCAACAACTATCATTTGAAGAGTCCAAGAAGAAACGGCGCGATCGCCCGAAAGACAACAACATCTCACCGACCGCGACGGAGATCGTGCAGAAAGCGGCGACGATGATGACGATGACGACGAAGCAGCGATCTGCACTCGCTCGCGCTCCAACCCAACAACAGCAAACGACACAACCGATCGATGGAGATCGGCGATCGCAAACCGAGAACATCGGAGCATTAAATCGAACATGAATTAATGTTCAGGTTTGACGGCAACGCAACGGCTCTTTGGCTGGCCCGATTAGCAGCAGTCGGAGCCACACAAAGACAAGATCTTTGTCCGGCGAAGGTTGGAATGGGTTTGGGCAGCAGTCTGAAAAACTCGATGGGGGCTTTTTGTTGCTTTCCGAACGTTTTCAATTTCCAATCGAGAGAGAGGTTTAGAGAGATTAAAAAAGAGAGCTTTTCTTTTTGAGAAATTTTTTTATTGAGAGGAAATGTTTCGGCACTAGTGCTGTCTTTTTCTGAAGCGATCGAGTTTTATCAACAGTGTTTCCAGTTCAACTTTTTTATTTTTCTTTTATTAAAAAAAAAAACAAATTTCGTTATTGTTTATAATAGAAACACCTGTCGAAAGTCTATATGCAAATTCAGCAGCTTTTTGTGTTCGTTTTCTTAAAAGTTATGGGGTCTTCAGTCTTACAGTCTTTTCAAACTAAAAACTCCGAAAACCTTTGCGTCATTAACAAGTATTTAAAACTAATTGTACAGAAAATCCAAATAATTACCTTAATCTGGGCCTAATGAAATTCTCGGAGCGAAATAGTAAAGGATGAGAACTTCAACAGTGTGGCTAAGCTGAGCGGCTTACTTGAGTAAGAGAGTCCCATGGCGACGAACGTGCAAATAGCACGTTCAATGTGATAGAGGGAGACGTTTTTAAAAAATGGGGTTTCATGTTTAATATTTTATGTTTCACGTTTCATGCCACAGGTCACATGCCTCAGGTATCAGGTGTCAATCTTCAGGTCTCATGTCTCAGGTCTTATGTCTAACTTATCAGGTCTCAGGTCTTGTAGCTCAAGTCTAATTTTTCAGGATTGAGGTCTGCTCAGGTCTGAGGTCTCAGATCTCATGTCTTAAACACCATTTCTCATTTCTTATGTGTCAAGTTATTTGTCTCATGGCTTATGGATCATGTTGAATATATCAGATTGTAATTACAAGGTCTCATTATTAAAGTCTCATATTCCTATCTGGCTTTAAGTGAAATAGCTTAAAAACGACAGAAACTACCTAAATTTTTTACACACCTATCAAGCTTTGAAAAATCTTTGGCTTGTTTTTGACAACATTTTTGTATTCAACTGAGCAAACCCAGTTTCAACTGTGACGCGGAGTTTTTAAGCAAAAAAAATCTGGCAGCAGGGCGCTTATTCACCCAGGTGCAATGTTTTGAATCCACCGATCCAACAACCCTCTCAGCAGCATTCGCTGCAAAGGAGAAAAAATCCCAAGAGCATAAAAAATTGCTCAAAGACAGGTAGGTAAGAGAAACCTCTTTTGTGCAAGCGGAACCAGTTTTAATTGGGTGCCATGGTGTTTTTCTTTCCTGCCTTCGCCCGAACTTCGTTTTTCACTCCTTTCAGAAGTTGAGCTTTAGTTTTCCGCTCATTCTGTGCTCTTTTCTCGCTCTCTCTCTCTCTCAGTTGAGAGAAAAGGAAACCAGTTACCAATCAACCAACCTGAGCGAGAAGGGCTCGATCCTAACCTAGGGAAGGTGATCCAGCAACGGTGTTTTTCCTGAAAGCCACAAAATACGACTCAAACGGGTGATCAGCCAGGTGGATCTCCCGTCGATTGCTCAGTTTACGAGTTGACTTTGCAAGAATCGCACGCGTTTGTACCTTAGCGCTTCGTCGGCCGGATCGAGTCGAAGATTTTTTGTTGTGCATAGTATTTTTTCTGTTCCTGTTAGTGGGGCAACGTGCAGCAAAACACATCACACTCACACTCACGGAACCAACGATTCGAGAGTTGGTTTGCAGTCCAGAATAAGAAA
The DNA here is from genome assembly GCF_029784155.1 of Uranotaenia lowii. Taxonomy (NCBI): domain Eukaryota; kingdom Metazoa; phylum Arthropoda; class Insecta; order Diptera; family Culicidae; genus Uranotaenia; species Uranotaenia lowii. The sequence continues at coordinate 424,641,299 of NC_073692.1, forward strand.
AAAACCGCGTGAGTTGAGCGCGACTAGCGATTGATTACAAGTGGCGTGCAAAGTAGTGTCGATCCCTCCCGGTGAGTGATCAACGTGATCTGGGTTGCGCAAAACTAGATCGAAACGGCCAACGCAATTCGCCGCTTTCACGCATCTTGGCCGCTGGAAGTCGCGCAGCACCCATTGACTAGATCGGGTTTTGGAGCGCGTCGCAGAAGAACAAAATTGGATTACTCGGGCTTTATCGCGACAGTAAATTTAAATTTACGAGCAACTTTTATGGATTATTTTATCAGGATCATTTAATTTTCAAGAAGAGAACAGAAAAAAGTGGACGCGGTGGCCTTCCGAGAGCTGGAGCGAAGAAACAAGGCGCATCGTGGGGTGTTTTTGTTGTTATTTTGGAAGTGAAGAGAGCGACAGCAATGGAAGAAAATGGAAAAAGGATTCACCGATCTGGGCGTTTTTTCATCGGTGATCTCCTGAAGCGGTAATGAGAAGAAGAAGGAGATTGGAGAGTGCAACTGGGAAAATAAATTGATAAGAAAATAAGATAATGTGAAGTGAAATTTATTCGCCTCTTTTAACGTTGATAAAAGCCGTTCAGGTGAAGAAAACGTACCGCAAACAATCATCAGTCGGTATCAAAACATACATTGAATCTTACCTGGGAGCAGAAGTATTTTGGTTTTGTTGTTTTCAAGTGGACCCACGAAGAAAGACAGTGTAAAACAAACAGAGAAACAATTATTTAATCAGACATGTTCGAAGCAAATACGGCGGCGGTGCTGTTCAAATTAGTTGAAGATTGAGTGCAAGATTCGGAGGCTGGGTTAAGCAGCAAGCTGTTTGGGTGCTATCGCGAATTGAAATCGATCTATAGAGTGTAGTAACACCTGAGGGTTTCCCTCCGTGGTGTGTCGCGATCAGCCAAAATTGCCAGCCCACGAAAATGCGTTCCTCACCGGCCTTGCTGTCGGTCCTGTTTGGCACCATTTTTGGTGTTCTGGGTGCATCGCTTAGCAAATCGCTGCTAGCGCAGGCCCCAGACGAATGCCGGTGGTCCGGCTACAGTGAAGATGATCTGACGCTAGTGTGTAGACTTAGAACTATCAATAGTGAACTGGAAAATACCAACTTTAGTGTTCTGCATCCGGAAAACACAGTCCGGCTGCGGTTGCAGTGCAACGATGGACTATTCTTTCAATCCAGCATCAGCCCAGGTAGCTTCCGGCAGCTATCCGAGCTGCGATCCCTTTCGGTCGAGTACTGCAAGATAGCTAATCTTAGTGAGGGGGCATTCCGGGGACTCAAGGAGCTTACCAATTTGACACTGCGAACGCACAACACAGATTGGTCCTCAGTCAGTCTGGAAATAGCGCCTCATGTTATAAATTCTGAGCTGTCAAAGCTGGAGCGACTAGATTTGAGCCACAACAATATGTGGTCCTTGCCCGATGGAATGATTTGTCCGTTGACGAAGCTGGAATATCTGAATGTTACGCAAAACCGGATACGAGACTTATCCGTGTTTCACTTTAGTGCATCGCTTAGCACTAGATTAACGAAAAGATGCGGAGGAGCAATCACGGTTCTAGATCTCTCGCATAACAACATCGACAATCTGCCACCGGCAATCTTTTCCGGTTTAGGAAAGTTAACCGAACTTCGATTGCAAAACAATGGGCTCAACTTCATCGCTGATCGAGCCCTGGAAGGATTAATATCGCTATCGAAACTGGATATATCCCTGAATCGATTATCCAACCTTCCACCGGAGCTTTTCTCCGAGGCGAAACATATCAAGGAGATCTACCTGCAAAACAATAGCATCAACGTCCTTGCTCCAGGGATCTTCAGTGAACTCCAGCAGTTACTGGTTTTGGACCTATCCAATAATGAACTCACCTCGGAATGGGTTAACTCGGCCACCTTCAAAGGCCTCTCTAGGTTGATTCTTCTCGATCTAGCCAACAACAAAATCTCAAAACTAGAGTCATCCATTTTTAGAGATTTGTTTGGATTGCAAATTCTTCGGCTACAGGACAATTTCATCGAAACTATTCCGGAAGGTACATTTTCGGAATTGAACACACTTCATACCCTAGTCATTTCAAATAACCGGCTTTCGAATATCGAGTACTTCACATTTCAAGGCATGAGTCGACTGTCGCTGTTATCGCTAGATTACAATCGAATCTCTCGAATAGATCGAGTGGCATTCAAAAACATTTCCAACCTTCACGATCTGCATTTGAACGGTAACAAACTGCTTCAAGTTCCGGAAGCCCTGTATGATGTACCTCTGCTGAGAACCCTAGATCTCGGGGAAAACCACATAAGCAACATCGATAACGCGAGCTTTCGCGAAATGGTCCACATGTACGGGCTCCGGCTAACCGAAAACAACATCGAACAGATCCGCAAGGGAACATTCGACGCGATGAAGTCACTGCAAATTCTAAACCTGTCTAAAAATAGACTGAAACGGGTCGAGCCGGCCAGTTTCGACAACAACACAAACCTGCAGGCGATCCGCCTCGATGGCAACTATCTGACCGAGATCGCCGGCCTCTTCACCAAGCTTCCGAATTTGGTGTGGCTCAACATATCGGATAACCATCTGGAGGTGTTTGATTACGCGCTGATACCGGTCGGGCTGCAGTGGTTGGACATCCACGCGAACAAAATCGCGGAGCTGGGGAACTACTTTGAGATCGAGAGCCAGCTGGCGTTGAGCACGATAGATGCTAGTTCCAATCAGCTGACCGAGATCACCGGCAGTGCGATACCGAACAGTGTGGAGCTGTTGTATTTGAATGATAATTTGATTTCCAAAGTTCAGTCGTATACTTTCTTCAAGAAACCGAATCTGACAAGGGTTGATTTGTTCGGGAATAAGATTACGACTCTGGATCCGAATGCGCTGAGGATATCGGCGGTTCCGGATGATAAGCCGCTGCCGGAGTTTTATATCGGTGGCAATCCGTATCAGTGTGATTGTAATTTGAATTGGCTGCAGAAGAATAATGTGGACTCGCGGACGCAACCGAAGCTGATGGATTTGGATAGTATTTATTGTAAATTGCTTTATAATCGAGGGAGGACGTACGTGCCATTGGTGGAAGCGTTGCCGAATCAGTTCCTGTGCAAGTATGAATCGCACTGTCATGCGTTGTGTCATTGTTGCGACTTTTACGCGTGCGATTGCAAGATGGAGTGTCCATCGAGGTGTACCTGTTATCATGATCAGAGCTGGACGTCCAATGTCGTGGATTGCTCCAGGGCAGGATACGATGAGAAGCTGCCGGATCAGATGCCGATGGACTCGACTCAAATCTATCTGGACGGGAACAACTTCAAGACGCTGAATAGTCATGTTTTTCTGGGTCGCAAGAAGCTGAAGATTTTGTTTTTGAATAACAGCAATATTGAGATGATCAGCAATAGGACGTTTTATGGCCTGAAGGAGCTGGAGCTGCTGCAGTTGGATCACAATCAAATCGAAGAACTGAACGGATTTGAGTTTATCGGATTGGAGCGGTTGAAGGAACTGATGCTGCAGTACAATAAGATTACGACGATCGCAAATCATACCTTCGATCATCTGCATAGCCTGAGGATGCTGCGATTGGATCACAATCGGATAGTGGAATTTAATATGTGGTATCTGCCGAAACAGTTGTCGGATGTGCGGTTGGCATCGAATCCGTGGTCCTGCGACTGCGAGTACGTCGAAAAATTCCGCGAGTATCTCAGGACGTTTGATTTCGTTCGAGATAAGCTGAAAATAAAGTGTACAATAACGCTCACGCCGGGCAGCAATGACACGGCCCTGGCGATTGGATCTTCGCAGCAGAATGGAAGCTTGAGCCGGGATGTCGGAGGGAAAAGAATACCGGGTGCAGCGGAGGGCGCGGAGCCACAGGGTTTCTTGATTTATTTGGACAACAGTACGACACCGTGCAGTGGTGCTGTTCCACTCGATAACATCATCAACGGAAACTTGACATCGCGCAAGACGGTTTTATCGCCTCCGCCAATCGAAAGCTATATCCCGCTGCTGGTGGCTGCACTCTGTGGCTTCTCGGTGATCATCATTCTGATGCTGATTGTGTTCGTGTTTCGACAGGAGATGCGTGTCTGGTTCCATTCGAGATTTGGCATTCGGTTGTTCTACGGGAACTCCGATATGGACAAGAACGAACGGGACAAACTGTTTGATGCGTTTGTTTCGTACAGTTCCAAAGATGAGGCGTTTGTTGCTGAAGAGCTGGCACCGATGCTGGAAAATGGCGATCCTTCCTATAAATTGTGCTTGCACTATCGGGACTTCCCTGTTGGTGCATATATTGCCGACACAATCGTTCAGGCTGTGGAATCTTCTAGGAGGACCATCATGGTCCTGTCCGAAAACTTCATCAAATCCGAATGGTGTCGGTTTGAGTTCAAATCAGCTCACCATCAGGTTCTACGTGATCGCCGAAGACGGTTAATAGTAATCCTGCTAGGCGAGGTGCCGCAGAAAGATTTGGATCCGGACATCCGGTTGTATCTGAAAACCAACACCTACCTTCAGTGGGGTGATAAGTTGTTCTGGGAGAAGCTTCGATTTGCGCTGCCAGATGTGCCGAACAACCAGAGGCGAAGGCCGCAGCACCCGCCCATCAACATGACTCACTCAAACATCCGAAACAACTACCAGCTCAGCCGGACGCCAAACAATCGGGCCAATAACCAGTTGATCATGTTGCAGCAACAGCAGCAGCAGCAAGCTCAACAGAATCAGCCACCACAACCCGATCCGAGGCCTTCGCTGCAGCAACAACCACTTCCGCTGCCGGGACTGGCCCAGCAACTGCAACCTCCACCACAACTTCTGAGGGGAGGAGCAGCCGGTCAGGACCAGAGCCGAGGCAATAATTCTCCCCGAACGGTGGGGATCCACATCTGATCGAGTCAAAGCCCACCACAGTGTGTGTGATACGTGATCCTACTAGTGTGTAAAACCGCCGAAAAGGGGTGGACAACAAATTGTGTACATTCCTGTGAATAGTAGTAGAACCAAGTACTGATTAGTGAATTTTAGCAAAAAATGAAATGAAATTTATCGGTTAAACAAGAAAAAAAACGCGAAACAAATGTGATATTATAACGTTAAGTCAGCCTAATTAATGATATGGGTCGTCCGTACTGGGAGCGGCACTAAAGTGAGTCGTCCGTCTTAAGAGTTGTACATAGTCCAAAAAAGAAGAAACAAGCAAAAAAAAGCGCCAAGCACGAGTACGAATGTGTGATCACGGCGCGGCTTATTGGGGAAAACGTAAACTGGGAACGAAAAAGTAGAACAAGTGACACAATCAACGACGTTCGGGTTTGGCTTTGGTCTCTCGACTGTCGGGTTTCACCCTGTTTCTAATCCGCTTGGATGAAGACCGCGGAACCATTGTTGTGTCCTGGGAAGAGACCGACCGACCCAAGCAAACGAGTGTCAACTATCATCGTCAATGTCAACTTGTGGCACCGCAATAAAATCTTGAATCAACCAGCCGATTCAATACTCCAACAACGGCGAGAAGAGAAGCAAATGGCAGCAGGAAGCGAGCAACCGGTGTGATTGAAGAAAGAAGTTGTAGTTAATGAAGCTCCAGTTATCTAGGTGAAGCTTAGTCTGAGCACAAAAAAAGTACGAGGAGAGAGTTTCTGTTGGGGTGAAAACGAAAAAAACTTCTCTCGGGTTGAAAGCAACATGTGTTAACACAACAGCAGCAAGTACATCATGGTTGGTGGGAAGCCTGGGGGCAATGACAAACACAAATCAAATGCAAATTCATGTGCTATCACTCACTGACTGAATGGTTTGCTGGAGTGCAGGTTGTTATTTGTTTGGAACCCAGTAAGGAGAAAAAGAAAAGATAAGCTCCGGGTTTTTTTCCTTCTTTCAACGATCTCGGAAATAATTGTTACATCGATAATTGTGGAAGACAAGCGGTTGACAGTGAGAAGACAGGGAGAAAAAAAAGTAAAAAATGTGCCCCATCGTTCCAATGCTGCTGTCTACAGTGTTTCCGCGAATAGTTGTTTTGTTAAAAAAATGAAGAAAAGGAAAAAAAATATTGTCACTGTCCCCGAGCTACCGAGTGTAACGAAAGCTGAAAGAAAAATGCAAGACTGTGGCAAACAGCGAAGAAACCGAGCCGGGGTCCGGTCGCTATTTAATAATGATAGTAACATCCCACCTCCTCGCCAACCGCCAACTACAAGTTCCCGAGGTCTCTAGGAATCAGTTCAGCACCTAGAGCTAAGAGGCCATTCCACAACTGGTCCAGTAGTCATGATACGGTTGACAAGTGGCCACCAAACGGGGTTCGTCGCGACACTGGCCATGGTCATCTGGTCAAAGCTTTATTACACGATCATCATCAGCATAATCAACGTGTGTGCTCCGTTTTGCAACTCTTCGGCGACTCCGGACTCAACAATGACCAATGTTGCTGATGTTGTTGATGTTGTGTTTTTTCTGCGGTTTTTCCTCCGTTCAAGATCGATCGAATACCTGTCCCGGGGATGGTTCAAGACCAGCAACCCTGGCCCCAAAGCCCCCTAGTCGAGTGCAGTGACAGTGTGTGACCACGAGGTGGAATGGTCAACAATTACCGCCGTTCCACTTACACACATCAGCCAGGCAGCAGGAGTCACGCTATACCTTCGACGATCAAGTGACTTCAACGAGTGACGCGAACGGCCAAGCGACGAACCTCCCTCTTTCAACGATTAACCTGAAGCAACAGATGACGCGGCGCGGTGGGGAAGAAATGTTATACAACACCATGCAATGCAAACAGCGCATCGGCCAAGTTTTTCCTGCGGTCCAGAATCCGTCCATCGAAGAAAGAAGGGAACCGTTTGCCTGGACAGGGAGCTACACCGCACCACACGTTTGCAAAACCCGAAGCGGGAAGCAAGGTTTCTGTTTTTGTACACATTTTCCATTTATTTTTGCGCTTATTACTGTTATTATTTATACTCTTCAAACCCCCTTCATCCGTTTCTGAGACCTCCAGAAGACCTCCAGAAGATATTATAACCGTAAGGCAGGCAGTTAGGGAATGAAAGGTTTAGCAGTAGGACTTTTTTTCTTGCTCTCGTTTGCTGCACCAGAGCCCTCCTCAAAGATGATGCAAAAAGAAGTTACGGATAAAACTGTAATACCAAACACAAAACCGAGTCAAGTCAAGAAGTTGTTGTCAGTATAGTTGAGGTTGAGGCCCCACTTTGTGGTAGGAAACTAAATTCCAGACAGAAGAGAGAGATACTTTTTGAACGAGAAAAAATAACAACAGGAAGCAAAAAATCCCATCAGCCGAGAACAGCATTTAGGGGACATTATTGTCAAGAATCAACAACAACAACAACAACAACAACCTTCCTGCATTTATGATGCAGTGTTTAAGAAACACATTCGTAACAGCAACACGCTACAAACATACACACCCAAACAGCTATAAACAGGTCTAAAGAGTTACTAAGGTAGGTCAGATTCTGGAAATTTGATTTAGCGGTTTTCCGACTTCGCCACAATAATGAGACTACCATTGAGAAGGCACCGAAAACAATCTTTTTAGCGCAATGATTAAGGGAAAATCCATTCCAGGCAGGAAGTTTAACAGCGTTGAGCCATATGTTTGATAAGTAGGTTTCTCGATTTGCGGTAGTTTTCCTGGCAAGACAAATGTGTGATCGAAATGTGTTGCGGTGCGCATAATTTGACAGACAGAAACACAGAGTGAATGAATGATGTTTCAATTTTCCCAAAGCTTAATCCTGAGTAGGAAGACGATGATGATGGCGAAGAAGATGATAAGACTTATTAGTGTTTTTGAAAATGTTGAAATTATACTAGATTGTATATAGGCGAAATAAAACGAAAAAATTAACTACAAATGAAAACTATTCGCACTTGTGTTTCAATAGAACAGTAAAGAATATTCCTATTTTGACAAATAAAACTTAAGGGACTTAGTCTTTGGCGTCTTAGATAAATCGTTCATTTTATTATTTGTTTTATTGCTATGAAATTCAACAAAAGTAATGGTAAGTAAAGTGTTTGATATTCCAAAATGAAAATATCTAGAATCCATACATGAAAGCTTCGCCAATATATTGATTTCCCCACCGGGAATTCCCGAGAATGAAAATAAGAAAATCGGGAATTCTCGTTTCTCGGGAAACGCTAGAATATCCCATGCATTCCCAAAGTCAATAAAAAGTGCTTAATTACAAAGAATTAACACGATCTAAATTGGAAAAAAATGGACCAGATTGAGCAAGAAATTTGAATGTTTAACCTTGATATATGGCTTGAACTTAATTTTTTTTTCTTTCTAAAAAGACAATGAATCTATAAAACGAAACATTTGCATTAAAGAAATGCTACGATAAGAATCTAAATGTTCTATGTTAGAACTCTCGTCATTTGGAATTTTCGGTTCGCAAACAGTAGGAAAATTATCACAAAAGGAAAATTTACGAGATTTGATGAATAACCTGAATTCTAGCTAATCGATAGTGGAATATCTTTCACAATTATTTAAAAATTTTGTAGCAAGAATCAGTCAAGTTTGTCGATTAAAAAGATTCTTAGTTTTTTTGTCTTGGGTTTCATAATTGCTTATTGAATTTTTAAGGCATTTAAAAAGTTAAAAATGTTTTTTTTTTCAAATTTATCAAGTATTGTTCTTGCATGGTTTGCTTATATTGCTTGAGTTTCTTAAACCTTTGAAACTTTCTGGCTTAGATTCATTTTTAATTTCTGTAAAAACATCATATAGAAGCTAACTTTTTAAAATTTTAGCTGCACCTTAAGTTAGAAACAGCTATGCAAATATAGTCGAATGTTTCGGAATTTTAGCTATACCTTTTCAAACGGGAATCCATTAATTTTACTGGTGGGAAAAACCAACACTTGAAGACGACAAGTAATTTGGCTTTTACGAAAAAAGTTGAAAATATTGAAGCAAAATATGGCATAAAAACTTAAAAAGAATATCCAATATCATTTTAACCATAAGTCAAAACGTTTTGCAGTCTTCAACAAAGTTAATAAATGAGTTAAGGTCTTAACGATTTTAAAAACTTAAAAATGTTCAACTATGATTCCAGAAATATTTAGACGCCCTTTTGAATTTCATAATTAAATTTATTTCAAAATGCGATACCTCTTAAATGAAGACATTTATTCCTGCCGCAAATAAATGTATACCACATATGTGAAACTTTTATTAAAATCGATTCTTGTCTATTTAAAATATTAATTTACACTTTAAACAGATGTCTCCTCGAAACTCGAGGTTATTAAAATTCAGCCAAATAAAACTCCAAACCCGTTCAAATGACAGGTTCCGCAAACTTAGTATCAATATCTGAACAAGATTTAAATGATTTGTTGTTTTCAAGAACCTGAACTTAGTGTCTGTTTCTAAAAAATCGTTTCGAAAATTAAAATTTTGATCTTATTTTTCATATTATTAATACAGAATCATAACTTCTAATATGTTATTTATAAATTATATTGAAGGAAGAAATTCCTCAGCAAATATGAAATCGCATTTGACATAATAGCTCTAATCATTAATGCGAATCACAACTCCTTTGAAATAAGTAAACGATCGTAAAAATCGTTACTTAAAGTCGGGAAAATCGGATATAATAAAAAGTCCACCATGTTTGCGAATTCGTTCTCCCACGCTGGACTCAAATGAGAAAACAACCTTAGTGTTGTTCTCTTTGCGATAAGCAGTGCAACCAGGTTGCTGAAAATCAGATGGTTCATATGGAAAATTTACTAATGAGATATGCAGCAAATATTGTCACTGACAACGGTTAACAAGCATTGAGAGCAAAACTTGCGTTCTCTTGCATACTTTCAGGATGTACGAATAAGATATTGTATATCGTCCAATTTGTATAATTCTTAATGCTTAAGCCAGAAGTTAAAAATATGGAGGGGATAATGAGGATACATGATCCCTGGGGATACTTGATTTTTCTGCTATTTCTCGAAACAATATTGTCTTAAACATATCAAATTTTATAGAAAAATGTGCCAAACAGATCAAAACAATAATGCTTTGATCTAAACTAATTTTAAAAATTCTATTTGAAAAATTCTACAAAATGTGATTTGATGATCTTTTTTCATCACTTTGAAACGTTTCTCACATGAAAAAATTGTAATTCAAAATATTTATTCAAATATGTCAACCGTTAGAGTATAACATGAATAATATAATTGATATATATATAGTATAATTGGCCTGGATTCGACCAGACCGAACTGAACGCCATGAATAAATTTTTATACTGCAAATTTTGAAACTCATGTTATTCTTATGTGAGACCGAAAACACTTAAATAATTCACTGGGATGTGTTTCTTGGATTATAAACTTTTGATTCTGGTTGCTTAGTTCTACATAGTGCGTAAGTTGTTAGAAATATTCTTACATTAAACACAAGTGACTCGAAAAAATGCTAATGGCGTTCAGTTCGGTCTGGTCGAATCCCGACCAATTGATCCCTGGAGTCCAAAATGATGTACTTTTCATCTGAATGCATCGTGATCAAGGGTTATCATGAAATTACTGATATATGAACAATTAATAATGTTTATCGAGTAGTTATGTTAAAAAGGGATAAAAATTCTGTATTTCTCTATAATTTGAAAATTGTGCCTTAAAGTATGCAATGACTCTAGGGTAGAAGACAATCTTTTATAAATATCTTTGTCTGATACTAACAAACTGTGAAATAAGAACTAATATGGCAAGAGATAGACTACGTACCTTTTATAATCGAATTTTTGCCTAGGGTCAGGGCACCCTGAATAAGGGATCAAGTCTCCTTCAGTAAAGGATCATGTCTCCTGTAACATTGAAAATATCACATTTTTTTTAGTTTCTCGAAAATACTTCTTGCTCATCTACGAATTCATAAATCGATCTAACTTTTGAAGCATATTTACTTGAAATAACATGCTGTCAGAAAATGCAAAAGAAGGCGAGTTGCTAAATTTTCCCAGAAAGATATGATGAAAATGCTAAAAGGGGATGAAATATCCCCGTCCTCCCCTATATATATCGCCTTCACTTTGTTAGGTAAATACTGTTTTTTCGAGTTTTATTCGATGAATCTATAATGTATAAGAAACGTATAAAAAGGTATATTGCGAAATATACCTACAAAATTGTTTGCTGGATCGTATTCACCTTTGCTTAGTTACTATAAAAGTATCAATATTTTAACTCGTATACGTATTTGTTCACATATATAAGTTAGCTCTTGTTTGAAAAGCACAATTCAAATTATTTTGAATGTTTTTAACAAAAAACATTGAAAACATCACCCTTTAAAGAATGCATTCAATTGATGGACAAGAAAGAGTAAGGATTTAATCAATCTCACTAGTCAAATGATTATTTCATGTTTCTGGTATTTCTTTCGAACCTCGAGGCCCGCTCATATTTTCATTTTCTCCTAGAAAGTTTTGTTGAGGGCCTACAGGGTCTAAACTTCAAAAATCCTTAAAATGCAAGAAATTGAAAAAAAATGTCAATTTGTAAACATTATTCGATATGTTTTTGCTTCTTCTTGAAATAAAAGATCAATTGAAATCAATGATTTAAATTAAACGCGATTAATTTTCATTGATAAAATTTAACTTTTCGAAGTGTTTTTTTAATAATTCTATTACAGCTTTGGAATGTGCGAATAAGTTCATAGAATTTCTACTTTTCACTGGTTGAAACCTCTAAATTCAGAAAAAAAGCAAACAACATTCTGAAAATATACTTAAATTAAAAATTAAAAGTTAATTGTTTATTGAAATTAGAGTATTGAATATAGATTTGAAGGCTTTTGGTTCTTGTTTAAATAACTATATTTCAAATCTATTATTTCGGCTTGCAAATTCCAGTTGAATTTTCATTAAATTGATTTGTATATTTAGTCTTTGATTTTAAAATAAACCGTTAATTAAAAGAAAATTTACTTTTAAATGAAATCTTCATACATAATTAAATGACTGATTAATTGTTTTACATATTTTTAATCAGAAATAGATTCTGAAACTGATTTTTTTTCAATCTGATATTGAATCATATTATAATGTTGAACTATTTTGATACTGGGTTTGAGTTTTTAATTATTTTAACATAACATTACTTCGAAATGAAACTATTTTATTGGCAGTATCAGTGAAATTTAAATTCTTTGAGAAATAATATTCAAGAATTGAAAGATTATAGACGGATAGAAAGTTCAAATTTTTCAAATTAAAATTACTTTTCCGCTCATTTTCAACATCTTTCAACTTATTCTAATCTTCTATCCGTCTAAAATCTTTTCAATTCTTAAATATTCTTTCTCAAAGAACATTCAACTTCACCGATATAGCCAATGAAATAATTTCATAAAAATAATTTACGGTGATTTACTCTTCATTCCAAAATTAATTCCAAATTGAAAAGTTTTCTGCGTTTTGAATCAGTTATCAATTTCCAACATTTTCTAATATTTTGTTCGTTGAATCTGACGAAGAATCAGACATTATAAAGTACGATGATAGGCATACGCGGGAGTATGACAAAGAATACTCAACTGTACTGTATTTTCTATTTTATATACCATTTTTTAAGACTTAATTGTCGAAATTATGAAATGATGGAAGTTTTCTTGAGTTTTAAAATTTTTAAAACAAATTTGAAGTATGTTTGTTATTGCACAAAGGTTTTATATGCGGTAAGAAATCCGCAGTTTACTTGTAAAACTTGAATTTTTTTTTCTCTCAAATAACGTGTTGATTCGAAAGAACCGTGAAAAATAAACGTGATTTTGGTGAAAATTTTGAAATTAAAAGTCAGGCAAGAAAAAACTGAGCAAAATCAATCCGCGTAACAAAAACATAGTATACATTGTATGAACAACTCTGACAAATGGTTTTCGAATAATTCAGGCTATTACTATAAAGTTTTTATTAAGAGTTTCTTAAATACTCTTTTTTTTCCAGCTGTGTTTCGCTTTTTTTCGTAAAATGTCCCGCTTTTTTCCTGAAAGTATCTGGCAAGCCTAGATTAACCTCAAACTGTACTTATTAGATATGTTTTTCTACCAGCCATTTCGTCAATCGTCTGCATACGCATATTACTCAATACAGTGAATTTCCGATATTTTCACCCCCCATGATGTATTTTTGGGTAACAAATTGGGAAAAATGACAATTAAGGGTAATTTAAAAAAAAAGCATTTTTTGATGTCTTATAATAATGTACCTAACAGGAAACCATACGACATATTTAGCAGCTTCGACTTCAAATGATTTGTGTGATTTTCCAGAAATTATAAATGATATTATTCATGGTATACGAATGTTGTTTAATATCCCTTGATAAATAATGTCATAATCGGTGCTTATCAAAATCGGAAATTCACTGTATGCGCATTAGACTGCCTCAAATTTGTATGGGAATTTCAAAACCTGTGAAATGTTGTGCGCTGTTTCATCCGAATTTCATCTGAAGACAGCATATCGATAAGAGTTAAGATAAAAAAGTTATAAGGCTTCAAAAATGGGGTAACTTTTTTGACGGTGGTATTCATCACTGTTAATGAGGCGTCAATATGTTCGACCGCCCCGACTCATTAACAGTGATGAATACCATCCTTAGAAAAGTTACCCCATTTTTGAAGCCTTATAACTTTTTTATCTTAACTCTTATCGATGTGCTGTCTTCGGATGAAATATTTGTCATAGTTTAGGCTTTAAGAAAACCTATTTTTGAAAGAAATCGGCCGACGGGAACTAAAGTTATTGATGAAAAACTGGATTTCCATGTTTCTCTCGAACAAAATGTCTCAAAATCCCATAAAAACTTCAGGCTCATTGAGCGACCCTTTCCCGTGGTCCGATCTGGCCCAAATTTGGCATGAGATCTTGTACTAGGCCCAGGATCAATTTAAGCCTGCAGCGTATAACTTTTTCAAAAGTCGGGTCATTTGGGGCAGTCTAATGCGCATTTAGGAACACTTTCCCCTACTCAAAAACTTGTGAAAAGAAAAATAATTGCCTGTTTTGGATTCAGCACTTTGATTTCTGAAATCAGTACATTACACCCAATTAACACAGATTAAGCCAATCGTCTTTTAGAGTTTAAATTATGTTTTATGAACACTTTTCCATGGCATCCAATTTTTAAAAAGGGTTTAATTGTAACATAGGAAATGCTTCAATTTTCGTGTGTTTCAAAAGTGCCCTGAAAGTTTTGCTAAAACTTGAATACAACAATATCTGAAACAGTCTTAAACGAACTGTGATGGTTGGCATAAAATTAAAATTGTTACTTGGGCTGAACAGTTGTTTTTTTCTGGTGCAACTGATTTTAGAAGATTTTAACTCCTCAATTCAAATCATTCGTCAGATTTTGACTTTTACCACTGATTTTAGTGGTATGGCGTTAAACGCAAAAAAGGTTCTTTTTAAATATTATTTTACAGTTTTTGTGAAACAATCTGGCGTAGGGTTTGAGAAATTCATATTAAAGATTCCATTTGATTAAAATTTCTGTCAAATTTCATCAAAATCTTTGTATTTTGCCGAATTGGAAAAAATTTACTAAATGAAAGCTTCTTCAACTTTCAAATAACTTTTAAATAAAATGAAAATTTATTTGCATTTTTCGGGAAAAGATCAACGATCATTGGATTAAAATATATATTTTCAAAATCTTTGTAATGATTAATAGATTTGCCAAAAAAAAATCACCAAGTGATTATTATTTTTTTCATGAGCAACCCTAAAAACAAAAGCTAATTAAAAAAGATATTTCATACGGCCTCGAAACTGTTTTATGAACAATCTCATAAATATAACTTTAAAAACCTTTTCAACTTTGCGAAAACATCAAACAATAATCCAAAAAAATCATAAATAACTTTAATATAAACTGTGAAACAAGACCAAATCTATATTAATCGGTGCTTAGTTTCGCGAGATGTTTCAGCTGATGGCAACAAACAGTTGGCGTTTTTTTGTTCAACCCCCATATTTTATTGCTCAAAAAGTGAAATAACTTATTGAAAAAAAAAGAAGCAAAACCCTTTCTCACAATAGCTAAACAACGACGGAACAACGCACAGCCCATGAGGCTTATGATTTATGGATTACTATAATTTGCCTCTTCCTGCGCTCACCAACTCTCGACGTCCCTTTTCCTTCTTCCTCCGCCTCGGGCGACTTTGGAGCACCCAAGAAATCTCAAACCTGAGCAATGAACCCGCGCGCTCAGATAAACAAATCGGGCGTGTCACATTTCTTGAGGTTTTCAATTTTCGGCTATTCCGCATATTACGAGACCACTACTCTGCGTTGCTTTGGGGTCTTCCTCTATGGAGTCTCTAGTCTACCCCTACTTAGTTGGGGCTTTTGCGGTTTCCTCCAGTGAGTGAGGCCTTAGCTCTTTCTAACCATCCAGCCATCCATCCACCTTCTTTTGCTATAATTATCGCCTTAACACTGGCCTGGCCTCAACGGCGAACGAAATGGGGTCCATTTATGAATTACGAACCGGGGGATTTTAGCATGAGATCAGCGTTTCAGTTTGTCGTCAATCAAGACCGGTACCCCTTGATCCAATCGGCTTTAGAGTGACAGATTCGGTGGTGTTCATTTCATGTTTTGGAATTTTTGTTGGGTATTTTTTTTTTTGTTTTAACGAACCCAACCGCATTGGACCGCATTTTCAGCAGCAGCGTGACGACGGAATCATACACAAATTTGATGTTATTAGCATGGATTTTGGTTCGATAGTGCGCGACACTTGATACCTTCCTCGAGGCGGAGATCCAAGAAAATGACTCCGGAGATTGAAGCACATAACACAAAGTTTTCGGATGGATGGCGTGTCAACTACAAGACATAATTTGGCATTAGAAAGCTCAGGTTTCAGGTTTTGGTGATTTATTTGATTTTCACTTCCATCGGAAAGGAAGAAAAAAAAACAGTTCGACGAGACCACGGCGGGTTCGTTGCTTGATGCTGCGCCATGTCGTTGAGCTCTCCCGGCAATCAGCTTTGCAAGTGAGAAGTCATTTTTATTCTTAGAAGCCCATTAGTCTTGCGGGGGGAGATTAGAAATTGCTGATTGATCCTGCCACGAGGTGTGGCGAAGATAAATGAGCTTGTTTATTGTTGTCACAGGGCTTCTCGAAATGTCAAACATGAGCTGGAACAAGACTTTCGATCGAGAAAGTTTAAATTCGTGTTTTTTCGGCGGGCACTTATCCAAAAAAATAACAAAAATGTAGTCCGTATTTCAAGATCATGTTGATAAAAACTTAAACAAAGTTTTGTATTCCATGTAATACAAAACAAATCAAATTAGTAGTATGCATAAGGAGCTTAAGCCATTAATTCCTGATTTTAAAATATAAAAGGACAAATTGATCATTGAATACCACAATTAGTTACCTTCGATAATATTTAAACTTTCTAGGAATAAAAAAACTGTTTTTAATTTCGGCAGAGGTTTGAGCCAATCAACAAAGCTCCATAAAATGAATAACAGAATCCGGTATTCGAAAGAAGTGAAGGTTTTTTGTCTATTAAATTATGTTTCAGTTAACAGTTTTTCAAAAAAAATATGAAAAGTTCAAAATTTTATTAGTGTTACATCCATGAGAAAATCACAATTAGTTTTTTTATAGCTTTGATGCATTTATCGTAAAAAAACTTGAATAGACAATATCTTGGAAAACTTTAGCCAGAAGTTCAGGTGATAAAAATGCATTTTCGATGGTAATAAAAATCACATTTTTCAGCAAACAATTATTATCGAATTTGGAAATAAGTATAAATTCGAGTGAATTAAACTGTAATCAATTAAATAAAAAACATTTGCAAAAAAACGTTAAATAATATTTGAGAAATAATACTGAGCCTGTCAAAGCTGTTCAGAAAATATTCGTCAAATTTGTTTCAAGGATGTAGTTTGTTGGCGTTCCCGTGGACGCGAATTTGGGCCAATTTAAACGATATTAAATCCGTAGTTGAAGTAACTGGTGCTTATTTTTCGATAATAAGAAATTTAGTAGATGGTAGTTAGTAGATGGAAGATTAGTAGGATATGTAAAGATGATTCTGAAGATAGACAGAAGTTCAAAACACATCATTTCTGAAAAATGTTTATAATTGCAAAAACTTTGATGAATTAAGTTGTTTCCATGATTTTTGGAATTGTTAAGAACACCGATCCTCCCTTGCATAAAAATGGTAATTTGAATCTTCGAGTAAAAAAAATCAAAAATAAATTTTTACTTTTTTTTATTAATTTTTTAAATAAACTATTGATGAAAATATGTTTTTAAATTCAAACTCTTAAGAATAATTCAAAGTAAAGGTTGCCTGATTGCCCAGTTTTATTCGGGTTTGCCCGGATATTTTATACAAAATTTGGGAACAATCTCGGTCCGGTTGCCGGATTTTTCTCGGATGTTTTCACTTCATTTGGTGAAAAAAACTTTTGTGTGCTGTGAGCCAACTTGGTTGAATAATTCTTCTGAATCAAAGCAATTGAGAGATTCCCTTCAATTCAATCACGGTATATGAATAGTTCAGATACTGGTATTTCGATAGCAACTTATTATCTTTTTCAGTGAGAAAATTCTTTCTTGCTTTCTTCACTCGAAAACGCTCACTGGAGAAGATAGTAAGTTGTTATCGAAATGCCGGTTTCTGAATTTTTCTAATACCATGGTTGAAAAAGGGGAATCTTTCGATTGCTTTGATAAAAAAAAATTGTGTTAGAGTAAGAACACTATATTTTGAACATCATCTTTGGGATTAAGCGAATTTGTGGCCCACAAAAAATAACGAGAGGTTTTTGGATGAAATTTTGATAGTGTAGCTTAAGCTTGCTCCACAGCTTTGAATTGATATGTTTTTTTTTCGCGAAAATGTGTTTTAAAATCATAATTTAAGGCTTTGCATTCAAAACTGTTTTTGTCCCAACTATTGAACACAATGATTCTTATATTGAACGGGCTATGTTCTAATTATTGAACACGTAAACATTGGAAATAATTGTAAGAGCACCTGTATCCGTGGTCCAAACAGCCGGTTTAGACCAAAATTCCGACCCGAGTAACCGCATTGGTGATCCATTATACCAGTTTCAACTCAACTTTTTTTAGAGCTGGTATAAGGATTGATCCAAAACTGATAAGATTTGGATCCAATTTGACGCAGTTCTACACCGTTTGACAGTTAATGGAACACGAGTGCAGTTGCCAGTTTTTTCATTGGATCGGATCTAATTTCTTTGGTTCAATTCTTCACAGCAAAAAATTTCTAAAAGTATACGCAATCTAAAATACGAGTGATCTACTTTTTGACCAGTGTAATTCAAAACTGATGTAATTTTACACTCTTTTTGATCTATTTTTGAATCGTTGGTATAAACTTAATTTTGTATGATGTATGTTTACACGCCCTGATCTAAAAAATATATCTCAATATAAAATTACATCGAAAACAATATAAAACACGACAGATCCATTGTTTTCCTTTTTTCGCGGCATAAATTGTTCTGTTTTTATCCGAGATGGTGGTTTATTGTGCGAAAAGAAAAAAAATTCGCTTCCGCTGTTAATTTTGTATTAAAACTGAACCAAATTCTTTCAGAATTGAATTAAAAAATGGTAGGTTTAGTTTTAGACGAAATGAAAAAAATGGAACTTCAAATTCTCTTTCGATTGCAGGAATTGCAGTTTTATAAATGGATCAAAGGCCGAATCAATGTTGAATGTTTCTGATGTTTAGGGGATTCCGATTACTATGCTGTTCCGGAAGGATTCAAGAATGCCTGAAGCTGATCGGCAAAACATTGCCCTGCTGGGGATCATCGGACACAACCACAATTCCAGCTGCAAGTGATGGTGAATGTTTTTTGAGTTTTCAGTGTATCGGAAATATATGTTAAATAAAATGACACATGTGGCGTATTTATTCATAAACAACACCCAAAAACTGATTATTTAAAAAAGATTTGTAATATTAACGGTGCTATGTTTTGAAATTTACATCATTGTGTATTTTTACACGACGGTTTATGTCATCCGTTTGCGTGCATTGTTTTCGATCTAAATTTACACGCCTCAAAAATTACATTGTTGAGAAAAATACACCGTGGTACAATTTTATATCAAAATCGATGTTCCGTTTTCGTGCATCGTTTTCGATCTAAATTTACACGTTTTTTTCTTGCTGTGTTGTATAAATAAGACCCAAGAATAGACCACGAATACAGATGCCCTAAATATTTAGGGGTATTTCGGTTGATAGTATGCTTTGCAGAGGCAATTTTGGTTGAGCTAGCAACCAAGAAACAGTTTTTTTTTATATTTCCAAACACAAACTGATGCATGTTTGTTCAATAACTGTTACATGCATTTCTTTATGAAACGAGTAGATACTGTAAGAATGAGCGTTCAATAATTGAAACATTGGCGTTTTCTGTGATCCAATGACTGAACACTTTAATTTGTAAAGTTTTAAGAAAATAGAGATGATAATGGCTGCTACTCTTCAAAAAATCATATAATTTGCTCGGATACAGTCCGGATTTTGGTTGTCAATTTTGAAATCTGATGCCCGGATTTTGCAAGGTTGTTTTTATAAAATTGCCCTGATTGTCCGGACCGGATACCGGATAAAATAATAAACATTCCATGAAAATTGAAAATTTCTGTTATTTTAATGAACGTTCCACCAGGATTAAGATTTTTCCAAAAAATATGAATTGAAAAACCAAATTTTAAAACAGAACAATCTATATAAAAGTTAAAATGAGAGCTGAATAATTTTTTTGGAAATAAATATCAAAAAAGTTCAACAGATTTGGAATAAAACTGTTCTCTTATCTTGTTTATAGATTTTTTTTATACTGTTTTCACTTCACGCGTCAGTGGTTTTGAAACCTTAATGAATAATTGTTTTAAGTTTCCCTCATTTTTATCCTTATTTAGTACTAAGCTTACTAAGGAATTTATTTCTAAAACAAGCTCCCTGAGTACACTTTTATGGAAAAATTATACTTATTTTGCTATCATGAATTGAAAAAAAAATTTGGTATAATTCTGCCCAAATATAGGTGATACAATGCCAAAAATTGGGTCCCAATTTTCAAATGTGGATACCATAATCGCGCCTAGTGTAAGTTTCTTTGAAACGTAAATGATACCTTGTTTTAGCACCATCTTCAAAAGAATTTTTTGAAGCACAGCGATGCCAAATTTTAGTTTTTAATGAGATCCAAATTTGGCATCGTTTTGCTTACAAAATTTCTTTAAAAAAAGGCAGGTTAAACTTGATCTAAACATAATTTCAGTGGAACCAATATCCATACGATGAAAGTAATGTAAAGTATTTTTCGTTGATTCTTTCCAATGGACTGAAACCTATATGAAAAAGCGTTGTTTAAGAACTTATTTTTAAACCGTCATATTAAAAAGACTATTTTCAGTTTGTGCTTAGGCATAGGAAATTTACAAAATATTTCATTCAGCTGCATTTATTTTTTAAAGATTGTTAATTCATAAGTTCCAAATTCGGCAATAATAAATGTTTGTTTAACTTGAATAAAAATCCTATCTGATGCCATTTTTGGTTCCATTTGCTTGATCACTTTCCAAGTCATTAAAAATAATATGAGAGTTCCCTTGTTTAGTAATCAAGAGAACGTTTCTCGTACCCCAATCCCTTCAATGCAAAATTTGCTCGATCATTTCTCGAGTCATTCCAAAAAAAAGTATGTGCACTAGGGTGTCCCAAAATTGCATAACTTCTGGGAATCTGGGGGCTCACCCTCCAAATGGTAGATTAGGATGTGCAGAACAAACTTTTGTATGGGGCCGACTTAAAAAAATTATGTTTGGAGGTTCCGCAAGCGCGATCTTTGAAAAAAGTCCACTTTCAAAAGATTAGATTTTAAATAAATTCTGGGTCCAAAAATTTTCATAAAATTTATATATTTTATATTTTTTTTATTTTGTTCGAGGTAAATACTACACGTAAAAAATGAAAAATGAACCAAATTTGTATCAAAATGTAAAACAAGCAAGCTATTTCCAAGAAAAAAAAATTTTCTTGGTCCTAAAATTTTGAATTCAACTGACCAAAATGTGTACCAAGCGTATAATATTTTTGAAACCAATGCCATCAAAAGATGCGGATTTTGTCCACTTAAACTTTGCTGAACAAAACATGTTGTTTGTTTCATCGTGTAAAGAGCTATTTACGGTTGAATGCTTAAAAAAAATCACAATTGAGGATATTTTTTAATTTAATTTATTAAATTGTCATAATAAATGCCTACTTTAAAATCAAAATACTTCCAAAAAAAAACTTGGATGGTTTAAGAAAGTCATCAAACGGCCATATGTCAAATTTGAGCGGAATCGGACAACATGAAGGGGTTGCACTGAATCTCAATTGTGAAAGGGATTCTGAGACATAGTGTTCTAAAGAAGCATAAAAAACTGTTTTTCATCATACATTTTTGTCTTTACCAATCGATTGCTTGATTATGTATATTTTATTAAAATTTCAATTAAGACTAACATTTCACCTGAAGACTGCAACTCGATTGGACTCAAAACAAAAAAGTTATGACTGTCCAAGATTGTATTATTGTGGCAAATTGTCGTTTAACACACAATGAGTACATTTTACTCATTGCGTTTTACAGGACAGTTTGTAACCAAAATACAATCTTTGAACATCCATAACTTTATTGATTTAAGTCCAATCGAGTTGCAGTCTTCAGATGAAATGTTAGTCTGAATTGAAATTTTAATAAAATATACATAATCAAGCAATCGATTGGTAAAGGCAAAAATGTATGATGAAAAACCAGTTTTTTATGCTTCTTTAGAACACTATGTCTCAGAATCCCTTTCACAATTGAGATTCAGTGAAACCCCTTTCTGTTGTCCGATTCCGCTCAAATTTGGCATATGGCCTTTTGATGACTTCCTTAAACCATCCAAGTCTTTTCTTTGGAAGTATTTTGATTTTAAAGTAGGTATTTATTATGACAATTTGATAAATTAAATTAATAAATATCCTCAATTGTGATTTTTTTAAACATTCAACCGTAAATAGCTCTTCACACGATGATACAAACAACATGTTCTGTTCAGCAAAGTTTAAGTGGACAAAATCCGCATCTTTTGATGGCATTGGTTTCAAAAATATTATACGCTTGGTACACATTTTGGTCAGTATTATACGCTTGGTACACATTTTGGTCAGTTGAATTCAAAATTTTAGGACCAAAAAAATTTTTTTTCTTAGAAATAGCTTACTTGTTTAACATTTTGATACAAATTTGGTTCATTTTCCATTTTTTACGTGTAGTATTTAACTCAAACAAAATTAAAAAAATATAAAATATATAAGTTTTATGAAAATTTTTGGAAATTTTTATCGAGTTAGGCAAAAAATGAATTGGAGGCCCTCTCTTCCCTATTTATCCCTCACTGGAGCGTTCCCGAATAAGCATAGAAACATTTCTCCATACCAAAACCTTCCCCATTTAAAGATGGGTTCTTTTGCATAACTGATTCTATAGATATGCAAATTCGGTGCCTTTCGACTTATTAACTCTCGACATATTAAAAAAAATTGTGGTGCCCGTCTCTTCTCTTCCTATTTTTTTTTACTAGGATCAAGGAGGGGTCTCAAACAACCATAGAGTCTTTTTCAGTGTCCAAATATCCTCCCATGCTGAATTGAGTTCAATTAATTCGATTATTTCATTGGTCATGCAAAAACCTGTATGGAAGCTCTCTCCCCGTTTATGTTTCTCCGATGAAAGGTAAGAAAAGCTTCAATCCATCTTGGGAACATTTCCTTCAACCAAATACTCTCGCATGCAAAATTTGATTCCTCTCTTTCGATCAGTTTTCGAGTATTGCAAAAAATTACAATTAAAATTGTATGGAAGCTTCCCTCCCCTTTTCAATATCTGAAACATTTCTCGCATCAAAATATTATCTCATGGCAAACCTGGTTTCATTTGCTTAACTTATTCTTGAATTAAGCTGAAAAAAGGCCCTTTCCCCTTACAATTTCCCCTCTTAAAAAGGGGGATACCAATCATTCATAGAAATATTTCTCGTAGCCGAATCCTCTCCCATGCCAAATTTGCTACCATTTGCTTGAATGGTTCTCAAATTATGCAAACATTTTGATTTTGCTTTGGAGACCCCCTCTCCTCTTTTAGCAAGAGAAAGGGGTCTCAAACTGTTATAGGAAAATTTAACGGCTAAAATTGCACCCAAGTGACAAGTTTCAAGAATATTGGTTTCCGAATCTATAAGGAACAGACAGAAAGACAAACAGAAATCCATTTGTTAACTCTATAGATAACAGTCTTCATTCATTAAAATGGGAAAAGTCTAACGATACAATATATCATCAAATTCTATAAATAGTTATTAGACAATTCAATAAATTATCTCGTTGTTTTAAAAACGCTTACGTTTATAAATTTTTAACTAAAATCCTTAAGAGATTTTAAATATTTTATCAATTTTTGTAAATTTTGTATGGGAATTTTCTCGTTTATTGATTCAGTAGCTTCCGAAAATTGTTCGAATTTTGTCAAATTCATGATCCTTTTGTTTGGGAGCCCCTCATTTTTGGATTCGGATGAAAGTAATATAGAGATCATTCCCGGTCTTGAAAATGGCTTTACACCAATTTTTACGTGAACAGTTCAGTAGTTTCTGAAAATTGTTTGAATTGTGTCATATTTTTATTACTTTTGTATGGAAGCATCCCCTCCCCCCTCCTTGAAGTCGGGGTGATTTGAAAGTATTTTAGAAACCATCTCCGACTGCAAAAACTCTTGCTTCCCATGTCCACATTGATCGATTCAGTAGTTTTCAAGTCTATAGGGAACAGACAGACAAACAGACAAACATTAATTTTTATATGCATTGATAATTCTGTTTAGAAAAGATAGTCAATTTCAATTTTTGATTCTATGTTTGTTGGAAAACATTTAAGAAAATGTTCGTTTTTTTTTAAATAAATTTAACCACTTCAGTACATAATTTTGCTTTTGATATATTTTTTTAACAAAATGTGTTTGGTATCTCATTTTGGACTGTGCATTGAATTTTATAAAATTTACAATAATTTTAATGATGCCTGTTTAAGCTCTCAGACTAAATTCTACATCAACTTGACACTAAGCTGTTGATGGTTGTTTTCTTTTGCTATAACATGAGAGTCAATGAGCCTAGTTGATATCTAGATTTGCTGTTATGGAAAAATCATCACCTAATGATGCTATCATTTCTCTGGTGACACCTCCATTTTGTTTCATTTTGCTGCCGAAAAAGCAAATTTTGATGCCTTAATGATGCATCGTCTCGCTATTGCATGGAAATCAACACCAAAAAATGCTATCACTTTGGTATTGATACCTTATTTGGCAGCATTTTACTATCGATTTAGGCATCAAAATCTACTTGTGTTGTGAATCTGACTTCTGAATCAATTTTTTTTCTAAATACATCTGAAGCTTTAAAATCGGACACGCTTGGAAATCGGACGTTTATGGGGCCTGGAAGCAGGGTAAGTTTTTATACCCTATGATCACAAATTTTTTATTTCAACGAATTTTTGAAAGATACTTATTACACTCATTGGACGCTCCCTTAAATTGTTGGATTAAAATTTACGAATCGATTGAAATTTTGGTGGCTTGGCAAATTATTAGAACAGCACTGTTGATGTGACAAACCTCGTTCCATATAGGCATCACAAAATTTACGAGCGTGTCACCAAAAACAAAAAAAAACCATCAATATCTAACTTATTTATAATTTTATCAAATGTTCAATTGTGTTTTTAAAGAAATTTTTGAATATTTACTTTTCAATGCATAAAACATATTCACCTCACAAATACATCAATTATAGGGGAAATAAGGGCATAATGGCCAACTTAACAACAACACTTATTTAACCATAGAAAACAGCTATGATGTGTGAATAATATCATTATTTGAAAAAATAGATAAAAATGTTTAAACGCATGCATTTTAAAAAAAATTGCCAAAAGCTGAAAATCAGTCACTGTAAGGGCGTATCAAGAACCCCCCCCCCTGGGGCAGTATAAGCACCATTATTCAGGGCACGACGAGCGTTTTCTGTCGGGGAACTAGCAGTGAATTCAACTCGATGAAGTCATGTGAGTCGTCAAAGTGAAGTCATCAAACAAAGCAAAGCAATAGCAAAATAATCTAGGTCTGTTTTTAGAACACAAACAGTTCACACACGCTCATACATTATGTTTCTGGCGCTTTATTTGGCGGATGATGCTACTAGCCATATAATGTCACAATAAAAAAAACGATCATGAATGGTAAATGGAAAAAAAATCATCTCGTACAGGAATCGAACTCCAGTCTTTTGATTACCTCTTCGACACCTTACCAATAGGCCACATCGTCAGATGTAAACTAGTCAAGCTGCAGCTCTATAATTCAATTAACTACATCAAGTTGAAATCGCTGCAAGATTTTACGGCAGAAAACGCTCATCGTTCCCCGATTAATAGTGCTCTGTTCGCCCCGAGCCAACAAATTTAAGTGAAAACGTGTTTTACAATTGATTAAAGTGAAAAATCAAAAATTTTATGATGGTGAAAATTGAGAAACAATGTTTACATCATGTTGCAGTGCGTACATTATAGATCAAGATGATTTAAAGATCATAAAAACTTTTTTAGTGGTGCTCAAAAATTAAAATGTTTTCGTCACTTAAGAACCAAGCTGATTTTTTTTAAATATCTCTGTAAAGATGATAAGGACATTCCTTTTTTGTGAAAAATCAATACTATAGGAAATACGAAACAAATCCTCATGAAAATTTATTCAAGAAAATATGTACTTTTGTAGAAAAGAGGAGTGCTTATTATGCCCCGGGTGCTCGTTATGCCCTTACCTCCCCTACCCAAATTCAAATATGTAAAAAAAATCTTCTTAATCAACTGGCGAGAAGCTTATCTTAAGTTTCCTAGTCTCAGTCGAACCTGTCGGTAACTCAACTTCCCCAGACTTCGCCGGCTCTTTCATTCTAGGGAGAACCTGTTATGTGAGCAGAGTGTTATCATCATCGGTCATGCTTCTTTTGTTGGGTGCGATTTTTGTTTTCCTTAAAGCTAGACGCTTTCTACAACAGCTTGAATGAAAAACGACCAAGCCTTTAAATCACAAAGTTTTTGTTTTTTCTTGCTAGATCATAATCTCGCACGAGCCATTTTTCAATGTTTTGCACCAGTTTAGATTTGGCATGAATTGTTCGCTTATCTCGGTGACATGCTAAAGAATGTCTATAAAAATAACTCGGGAAGTTGTGGTTCTGATGTCGGATTACCCCGGTAGAGAAGCTCAAGAGATGAAAAAAAACCGGAAGATGAAGATCACCAAACTGGCCTCGGCTAACAAGAGCTGAGCAGCTTCGTCCCGAAAAAGGCAAATCTTTATTACCGTCATAAATTCTCAAAACTCGACCAATGAGCTGTGCATTCTTTTTTTATCCATCGTTGTTCGGTTTCTCGGTTCGAAATTTTAACGAGGTTCGTCGCTTATTCCTACGTAGTAGTACCTATGTACATGAGCATTCCTCACCAACAACTGGAAGAAGCGGCGACAAGGCGATTCCGGAACATGGATCAGATGGGGGAACTGCTTGGGAAGACGAAGAGGCAAGTAGGGTATAAGACAATCATTCGCCATGTCTGCTGTTTTGTGGCTTGGCGGTTGTCGAACAAGAAGCGTGGATATGTAGATATGTGTAAAATTTGCGAAAAGATGCGTCCAAACGAGCGGCCGGCGCTGCTTCTGCTGCTGCTGCTAGCTGGCTGTTCCCGGTTTGATGCGAAATTTGCGAATCGAAGGCATAAAATTTTTACACCACACCACTTTACACCATTCGTTGGAGAAATTTTGACCCATGGGACGCATGCCGGAATGACTGAGAAAAAAGAAATGCCTTCCGGATGTTTTAATAAACCGACATTTGCAAGTTTTATCCACATTTGTTAAAGTAAATAAATCCTCAATTCCTTGTTAAAAATTTTAAAAAAATACTCTAAAGGAAACAGACAAAAGCGTTTTTAAATGAATATTTTGTTAAAAATTCTAAAATATATAACTGGCAACCCTTTTGTCGTCTGAAATGACGCCTGTCAAGTTCAACTTCGCGATTTGCGAAATTGGGGGGAACTTTATCGTTAGCACTCCACCTCTGCTCTTGGGTCGGTAACTTGCAATCTTCGAGCGACGTACGTACAATATTCACAGATATTCCGGGTTGATGATAGTGAATGACGTACTGATGACCCTACCTCTTGGTCGATCGCAACTGACCGCACGATTCAAGGCAAGTGATTGTGGCAAGCCGTAGTAAATATGAAGAACGAGCGCACACCCCGAAATGCCCATCGCTCGTAATAAGATGCAAAACGAGAATTGTTACATATCAAATAGACTTTTTCGCGCAGACTCCCGCTGGGCCGAAGATGAGAGTGGCCTCTGGAGCCCTCCGGGAGATTCCGTTGATCATCCAGGATAGGGTTACGGGCGAGTGCCTTCTCATTTGAACCGCTATCATAATCATCATCATTATCATCAGCACTGAAGCTCCGGGCCAGAATGGGGGCCATTTGAGACCTGAGCCCAACTAGCTAGTTGCCGGAAGAGTTATGGAAGAGCTCTTTGAAGTAATTTTCAAGGACAACCTTACAGCAAAAGGGGAAGGAAAAATTCATAAGCCCATGAACAATCATGTGCTAATGGAGAGGGTTAAGTTTAAGTTTATCGTATTGAGTCATTTAATCAATTTGTTTCGGTCAATTACCGGTGTGGCGGTGGGAAACTTAGTTTATAAAAAGTAACAAGCTTAGTATAGGATGCAACATTTGAAAGGACCGAGAGCAATTACTCTTTGGAAAAAATGAGGCAAATGCTGATCTCAACAATAATATAATGTTGAAAAAATTGGAATGCTGAACACTATTTTCCATAAAATTTTAATGCAGGGACTGTCTCGTTTCATGGGCTTTGATAATTTCATTTATTAAAAATTATATTTATCAATCCGGTTTCATTCAAATATTTTGAGAACTTAAAAATATGACAAGAGATTTTGTTGTCGTCATGGTTCACGATTTTTGATATTCATTCGAACAGTTGAAGTTTTATTCAATTAAAAAGGAACGATCGCATAATGGATTAACGTTTCAGATTTCGAAATTTTAACAACACCATGCTGTTTTCAGAAAAAAATAAAGATGACTATTGAAATACTGGAAAAAAGATTAAAATATCATGGTTCTTGAATACCAGACTGACGCATGATTGACGGAGTGTTTCCCTCAAATTATAGGAATATCTGGAATTGAGGATCAGGACAAACAAATGGGGGATTTCATCCGGAAGTTTCGAAGCGAGAATTAAATAAAATCTAAGGATTTATTCGAAAATTAGAATTAAAAGTTGAAAAACCCACCATCTTTTGTTTTCAAGCTTTTTCAAATTCTCGATTTCAAATAACTCGATTTCTTAGTATACAAACTTTCAATCAATTTTATCCAATCACTATTCCCTATTCACAATTCATACTTCCACAGCCAGAACTCATGCCTGATCCCGGAGAGTAATAAAAGATTGTAATTACTCTTCTTGTCTTTGTTCATGTTTTCCAAAATGTTAACATAAACACATTAAAAAAGAGGAAACATTAATCGGCCGGGCCCACTGTGGAGCAGAGAATTCAAAGTCATCAGGATCAAAGGAAAAGAAGACTGTACCGTACACTCCAAAGGGTAACTCTTTTAAGCATAGTTTAAAATGGCTCTTTGTCGTTAGTGGAAGTATGTCCCATTCTCAACTGTTATTGAGTTATTTCTTACACACACATTAAAAGTAATAATTGTTTATATTATATCATAACGAATTTATCATTTTGTTTTATTCTGGATTTCTGTATACCATCGTTTCTGGTCATTGACCAAAATTTATGCGCCTTATCTCGCTCTAAAAAAAAATAATTCAAAAGAAAGTTAGAAGGACACAAAACCTTCCAAGATCTGTTAAGAACTTGAAAGGTTTTTATAAAATTTGCTTTTTAGCCTGGGATGAATGCAGTGTGAACAAGTGATATAATCTGGAGAAATTAAAAATAAAATCCTGATACATTAAAAACAATCGTATTAATAGAAAAAAAATGTTAAAATAATGATCATTGAATCATTATAAGGCTTCAGTAATTTCTTAGCGTATCACAAATCTTACAAAAACAAACTTACCCGATCGTAGCATGCCAAGACCCTAACGACATTTGCCAGAATTGGGAAACCTTTTTTCTTAACACTCGCATGAAACGCCCATTCATTTCCCAAAAATCACAATCCAATCATCAATTTGAACATTTATGCTTGAAACTTTATTGTGCTTGTTCTTCATTGAAATGGATTTCCTAATTCGATGTTTGCAATTCGATCAACTCACATTTTTCATGAGATATGAAAAAAAACTCCAGCTAAGCACATTTTTGAAACAACAACTGCAGATTTTTAGATCATGAGATTGTGAGCCCTATAAAAAGTTTTCACATTTTCGGAATAGAAATAAAAAATTCACCTCCGAATGCCATGGAACAATTGCACAAAGACTCAGTTTAAAACACATCCACAAGCCCGTCAACAAGTAGTTTTAAAAACCACTTTTGACGATAAGTTTTTCTATGGACTTACGGATACTCGTTTTATATATTTTAGAATAATTTGTCATAAAAATTCAACTTAAAACAATAAATTTAAAAAAAAAATCATGGATCTGAAAAAATGCGATGCAATCAGGTCAACGCCTACTCCCCCATTTTTCCAATTTTCGTTCCAATCTGATTAAATTTTTATTTATGTTTTATAAATCCACCTCCATTACGACTTCGTAACCATTTGTATTTTTTTTTATGTATATGCTTGAAATTAATGTGGGGATACTCGATCCCTGCGTATACTTAATTTCTTCGTTATATCTCGAAACAGGAATGTCATACAAACATCAAATGTTCTAGAAAAATGTGTTCAATAGAACGAATCAACAAAGCTGTTATCTCAACAAATTTTAGGAATTTTATTTTCGGGTTATTGAACATTGTTTGGAAATTTTTACAAAATGTTTGAAAATCTTTTTTTATCACTTCAAAATGTTTCTCACATGAAAAAATTAGAATAAAAATATCAAAATTTTAATCGTTAGAGTATAATATTATCTTAATTATGCCATTTTTTCATAGTAATAGTAAACTTTCAATTTTTTTTAAGAAAAAGTTTCCAAAATGTATGTTATGGGTATAATTGATCCCTTGGGCTCAAAATGATATATTTTTCTTCTGAATGGAACTTGGTCATAGATTATTATGAAATGACTAGTTTCTGTTCAATAACTTATGTTTATCCAGTAATTATCTGTTAAAAAGGACTAAAAATACTGTATCTAGAACTGGAAAATTGCGCCTTAAAGTATGCAATGATTCTAGGATAGGGAATTCTCGTTGTCTGATATTCAAAATCAGTGAAATGAGAACTACTATGGCAAAAAATAGTCACCAGACCCTTTATCTTCAAATTTTACCAGATGTTCGCTTAGAGTCAGGGCACCCTGAATTGAGGATCAATTTTACTTTAGTAAATGATCAAGTGATCTAAGATAATTTTAACAATTAGTGTCAAGATGAAGTCTAAGCAGTGTAGCATCGCTAACTGAGACATTTGCCCCGCTAATCAAATCGCCAACTCCATCAAAGTTAGCAATCGCTAGTTAAAACCACTGCCACTGCTAAAACCATGTGCTGAAAAAGTAATCACTTGAAGCTTATAGCGCTAATCTTTAATCACTCTTTGTAGACAAACAAAACGCAAACTGGAAAACTATTAATGTTTTTTTTTTCAACTTCATGTTATTTGAATGTACACAAAACATACACATAGTAAATAAAAATTTCTAACAGCAACTCAAAAATATCAATTATTTTTTAGCTAAGATAATAGTTTTATGCCAATTCGTTTGATTCAAATACTGTTTTGAAATACTGTCTACATATCGTCTAATTTTTTTTCCAGTTCGATGCAAAATCTCTAACCATTTTTTTACATTTTTTCAAACATATAGGATAAAACTGCAATAAGGCTTATTTTGATGGTCACGTGAAGAAACTTGCCAAATTTCATTTCGTAATGCTGACTCCAGTAACCCTCTCAGACTAAAAAATTAACCTCGGATGAGCTGCGACCTGTTTTCGAAGCTCATTTGAACCTTTATTCCTACTCTTTCTTTCAGGGCGTCGACGATAAATTTTGTGATTCACGTCACTTGACTCGCAAAATAAGCCCGAATTTCAATGCAAACTTAACTTTCTAGACCCCAATTTTTTTTATTGGAAAATTCTTAGAAGTTACATTTTTTTTATTACGAAAAACCAATCAATAGAACATATTTGATTTAAGAAACAAAATATCTAGTTTTTATTTCGTCAATTTATAGTTCATAACTTCGGTTATTTTTTTTTCAAGGGAATTGTTTGTCCGTTGCTATTGCCAATTTCGTTGAACCCTTGAGAAAGACCACCAAAATGGTCGAAACGTCAGGCAACTCAAAACCTAAGATGTTTGATTGAATCCTTAGACCAAAGAGTGAAAAAAATTGCTATATCATGTGTAAACGGGTAGAGGGGGGGGGGGGGGGTGTTTGGGTTAAACCCTCCCAACCCTACCACGCGAAAATTGAATTTATTCATAAGTATTTTACGTTCATACTTTTTGAGAAAATTTGATCAATATTAATATGAACAATTTTTTGAAAACTTTAAATATGATTTAAAATTCACTTACGTGTTTTGATATTGAAATTAATTTTTACGGCCTTATCGGTGAATGTTATGTTCTCATAGTGAGAACATTTCAAGAATTGAAAATTATAGATGGATAGAAGAAGATTAGAAGAAAATTATAGGTGTTGAAATGAGCGGGTAGAAATTTTTAAGAAGCATTTTCACTTTTCTTTTTTTTTCTATCCATCTATAATTTTCAATTCTTGAAATGTTCTCACTATGAGAACATAACATTCACCGATAAGGCCGTAAAAATTAATTTCAAAACATATATCACGGTGATTAATCTTAATTAATAAAAGTGTTTTGATATTAAGAACAGGTTTTCAAGTGCTTCCCAAAATTACTTTTTACTAAATAATTTAGATATTGTCCCGGAAATATTTGGTAAGCTTAGGTTTTTGCGATTCCAAATTGGCGTACAAAAATTAAAATACGTTGGCTGTGATCAAATTTCGTACAGTTTTTTTTTATAATTGGAATCCAGCTAAGATCATCATTGGAAACAAACCTGATTCGAGTCTTGGTTTTGCATTTCAAACCTTAACTAAATACATTTTGCATATTCCAAACTTATCATTTCGGAATGTGAAAAAAAAAACAACATTTCAACTTTTAATTCTTTTGCAGAATTGGGACTAAAGAGTTTTATAATGGTTATCCAGTATTGGAAAATCTGAAACAGTTTCATCATTCGCAATAGTTATTTAGATTTATAAAATGCATTTCATGGAAATAACTGAAAAAAACAGTAAGAGCTGAAATTAAAAATTTTAATAAAAGATTTCTGATTGAGAGTTTAGATACAAATTCCGCTGGTGTGTTATATAATCAAGATAAACATATCGATATAAATATTTATTTGAGGACTCAAATTGCAAGTGATCGCAGATTCAAAGTTTTAAGTTTGGATTCAAAATTGAAATATTAAATTTAATCAGAGTCATTTTGAAAACATAAACCAGCAGAAACCACAATTTAAAAAAATGGATTCATTTTGATTTAAAAAAATACTCACAGCACTCTAATCATGAATGAAAATATTTATGATGAAATTTTATTGGTCAAAGACCTTGTACTTTATCTTCAAGAGAAAATTGAGCTGTAAATATATTTTAATGGTTTCATATTGCAAATCAAAGACATTCACCGTCTTTGCTGACTAAGGCCTTACAGATTGAAGTATCAAAAAATCGAACTGCTAAGTTATTAAAAAATAAAATAAAATAAAATAAACTTTAATCTTAAATTTAAATCGAGCTTACAACAGTTGAATACAGGGCCGTAGGAAGAACTGACTCATGGGGGGGGTTTTGATGACCGATTTTTTTCTATGACTTTTTTCTCAAACAATGTATGAACTAAAAAAATATATTTATAAATACTATTTGATTATTCATGTTTAAGTTCTTTATCAAAAATAGTTTTTAGTGTTAAAAAAAACTTTTGAAAATCCATCCCTAAATCTTTCAAATGATGATTAGGATTTGCATGAAGAATCCTTTAGTAACAAAATAGGAAACTTAGGTTGAAATCTTAAAATTCGCTTGAAAACCTGGAGTGCTTAGCTTAAGATTGCAAAAGTTCTCCCTTAAGTATCCGGGCCGAGTAAATCTGGACAATTTTATTTAAAACTTGGCAAAAATCGGGCATTCTATTTCCAAATTTTGAAACCCAAATCTGGAAACTGCCCAGGAAAATTTGATAAAAATCCAAGAACGATTCATTAAAAATATGGAAAAAAATGTATCATTTTTGCATCGAAAACCATTACCAGATGTTGAATTGTATTTTGAACTCCCAAAAAATCGTTTTTTTTTTATAGTTTAAGAAATTTCATTTTCGGGCGACAAAATTCATAAATGATTTTTTATTTAATTAATTAATAATTAATAATTAATTTTTTATTTGATTTCCCAAAATGTGAGTGTATCCGGACAAAATCAGAATATTTTTCAACCAAATTTGTGCAACTGGGCTGGGGTAATCTGGCCAGCTTAATTTAGCTTATATAATTTGAACTATTGAACTTACAAAAAGTTTTTTTTTTTAAGAAAGCCCTCAATTTCGAAAAAATTTTAAGAAGAAATCCAATTTCCCACATTAAAACTTATAATTTTTTTTACACATTAAAACATAAAGATTCTAATTTTGCAGTTCGAATAGGATTTATGCAAACTCTATTCTAGTTGAAAATTTTAGTCTAAAATTTGGTTCTTGACAAACTGCAATATAAATAATGTGGAACAATAAGCCAAACCATATGGAATTTCCTGCAATTTCTTTAAGAGAAGATACATGTGTCATCATCAATTTATTTCTATTTAAAATCGATTTTGTGAATTTATTTGTGGTTTATTTGAATAAGTTTTTCAGAAGTAAAAACTTGCAAAATGAACTCAAATTTTACTTAATTTTTGTCATTTTTGGTTGAATTGTACCAACGAACTGATTTCGATTAAATTTTAAAATCGAACAACATTCAGAATTATAAGCCTGCGATCACTTGCAATTTAAATTCTTGACCGAAATAGTCATCTTGTTAATTATATTTTGATTGTGGAACTCATCTACGAGCTACGAGCAGAATTCAAAATTTGAGTTTTTAATTTGTTTCGGAATTTCAATACGTTTTCTTAAATATGTACATGTACAACGGTTTCTCAATTTAGAAATATGGCCCAAGAATTGAAATAAATGTCATGGCCCTCAATCATGAATCCATAATTATAGTTCAGATGTTTTGGGTTTTATAGATTATTCTTCATTCCAATAATAAATTTCTAATCCGACTTCCGGCAAATCTAAATAAAATTAAAAAAAATCAAATGATGAATCTATATAGCCATTTTGAAGCTTTGTTATTTTTTTAACTTTGCATATGATTTCATAGTTTTTTTTTATCATATACGGAAAAAAATTTAACTATATAATGCGTATGAGTTTCGAAAATCGTGAGTCAATTTTTTGTAAAAATGATTTTTGTATAAAAAATTATTTTGTAAACACCAAACCAAATTAAAACGACGATTTCAAACACAGCTTTTCATTAAAATTTTCAATCCAAAACCGGATACATAATCCGAAATATGAAAACACAAATACAATTTCGATTTTGATTATAAGGAACCAGAATCTCTGAAATGAGTTAAATCTTATTTAAAATTTAGCATTCAGAAATGAATTACTATCAATAAGTGAGGAAATTTAAAAAAAAACTGTAGCTGAATTCTGAAGCTGTTATCAGTTTTCGAGGTTTTGACATCAGTTAGGAGTCAAGATTGTTACTATCGAACAACCCTACTTCATCATTAAAATTTTAAGAAAAAAACAAATTTGGAGTGAAGAGTAGAACACCTAGCTTGCTTTTGATGGACCCTCATGGGGGGGGGTTTAACCCCCAAAACCCCCCCCGTTCCTACGGCCATGGTTGAATATTAATCTGATTTGAACTTTGAAATCTTATATTTGTTATTTGGATCTAAATAAAAAACAATATTTCTAAGACTTAATTTCAAAAAAATAGAATTTAAAACAAATACCCAACTGATATTGTCAAAAATCAAAGCTGAATAACCTACATATTTTTTAACTCTTTATGTTATGATTTGTTCAAGCAAAACTGTTTTAAGAAACCCCTCTCCCCACGCCCTCCCCATGAGCCGGTTCTTCCTACTGCCTTGAAAATGCTGATTTTTTTAAAAAATGACATTTTTTTCGTTTTTATTGCTTAAATCGAAGGCTTACAATGCTAATTCATTCTATGGTTATTTGAGTGATAATATTTGCCTAAAGCGCATTAGAGTCAGAATGGCTAATGGCCATTTAACGCAGCAAGAAGTTTGTGATTGGAAATGGAAATAACTTGAAATTTCCAGATCTGTTGGTATAACATCGATTTTCTACTAATACTTTCCACTACTTTTTCTACATTTTATTTTTTTAAATATTTGTTTGCTCATTATCTATGTCTTACATTTATATACATTGAAATACAGTTATTATAATACTAAATAATGGTCAATTGCTTCATTTCTGCAATGAACTTTGTGAATTATTAAATCAAAAATATCCTCACGTTTCTTAAATAAATTGATTTAAGTTTGTATTGTTTCAAAACAACGCTATGCATTAAAGGGTTTTTGAATATTGCAATATAAATATTTTTTTAAAAAAAGATCATTTATTAGTGTCGAAAAATTTTACAATTTATTGCCAGTTTTTTATTTCAAAAATCTTTTTTTAAGAAAAAAAAAACCTTTAAAGAGAACATTTCAATTGGTATGCTAAACCAAATTATGAATTTTAATTGGTTCGACACATGACCGAAGGTCAAAGTGAAATTAAAATTGACCATAATCCAAACACGAAATATGACAACAATGCCAAAACATCGGAATCCACAATCGGAAATACACGGCTATATGGACAGGTCAAAGACCAGCTGTCATTTCTGTCAGGGCAGAGCCATTATTATATCGTTTTTTCGGGCAGCCAAGCTGACAAATCGGCTGTAGGTTGGTAGGGCTGACGGACTGTTGTAAAAATCGAACCGTCCTGCACTGTTGAGAATTCTCCGGAACAAAGCTTCTGTTCAATGTTCAACCGAGCAAACTCAAAACTCCACAACGACAATTCACAACCTCTGCCCTTCGGATAAC
The DNA here is from genome assembly GCF_029784155.1 of Uranotaenia lowii. Taxonomy (NCBI): domain Eukaryota; kingdom Metazoa; phylum Arthropoda; class Insecta; order Diptera; family Culicidae; genus Uranotaenia; species Uranotaenia lowii. The sequence continues at coordinate 424,677,972 of NC_073692.1, forward strand.
CTACCGAAATAAGCTGCTCTTTCTTTACAGTCAGTTGCAGTGCCAGTATCTTATCTCTTGCACACTTCACTGGACAGGATGATGATCATCTTCCTCTTTTGAAAAGTGACCGCAAAAACGTCATTTACTGCCACCCCGATGAATGTTTTTCTTTTTCCTTTTATATCGACAGCTTTCGACAAGGAAGTTGCATGCTAACCCCCCAAAATATGATGAGTTTTTGGGCAGTGAGCCTACCTCAATGGTTATTCTTTTTTTTTCGTTCATTCCATGGTGCAACTCTTACGAAAGCGAAAGTTGAACCTTTGGCTGGGTTGTTGGTGAATTGCAGAAATTGCCACCTTGCGCCGAGAGTGTTAAGCCTTAAGTCGGCTTCGACGAACGGAAGTTGACGTACTAATGAGAGATTCTTCGATTGTTGTATTATGGCTGTGTTGTTTTTAATGCTGCTGTTTGATCGCATCGCAGCAGCAATCATGAAGGCCACCATCGCGCATCGATGTTGGGCGGCAATTTTTTCCTTTTGGGTTTGGTCTGAATGAAGATTCGCCGCCCAGTTAATGGTGGTGAGAAAGATGATTCCGTGCATTGTCGGCTCATGAACAACTAAATCGATGGAGCCCGTTGATAAATAGTACTTTCGGAACGCATTGCTTTATCATTATCCGTCATCGGGTGAAATGAGCTCGATGTAATGAAACGAGTGGAACTTGGAAGTCTTGCGTCTTGTTTCCGACGGAAATCAAATAGCAGGGAATTTGTGTAATATGTATTTTTGTCTGATGAAACGATCAATTCGAGAAACGAGATGGAGGATTCGGATCTATGCTTTATTCGAAGATCAACATTATTCTTTTTATCACCTTCAATGAAATCAAATTACTAACTTACTAATACTCTTTATTTGGAAGGTCAAGGAAAGTGTTCTTAAATGCGCGTGTTAAGTATGAAGAATTAAAAAAATGGCTTGTAAGTTAACATTTCTTTTGTTTATACAAGTATGAAAATAACTTATTGATGTGTATGAGTAATAGGTACAAAATAAAGAATAAAGAATTATAAAAACTAAACGATTTTTAATGTTTCGAAATGTTTAGAAGTGGTAAAATAAGATATTGTTTTTAAAATCACTTCTGAATGTGATAAATTGCTTTGATTAAGTAAGCAAAAGAAGTAAACGAGATTAACCTTGTTTTATATTCATGCATTGGATAAAGCAAATCCTCATAATTTTATTTATTTTAAAGGCATTTCAGGGAAAATCAAATTTTCAGAATCATGCAATCTTTGTTAAATTCATTAGAATATTCTCATCCGTGACAACTAAGATTTTTTAAAAAAAACAAACACAAACACATATAGGATCTTAATGAAACTTGATGTTTCCTCGAAAAAAATTCTTTTTTCTTAACTCTAAGCGTACATTTCTTGAGAATATAATGGTGTGAATGTAGCACTTAAAAACTGTTTATTTTGTTTGCAGTTTTCAAAGCTTGTTTTTTTTTTAAAGTGTTTTTGTTTATGTTCTGGGCAAGTCTTAGCAACAAATTTGAAACCATATGAAAATTCATAAGTTCGAGCCCAACAATAAACATCAATCCCAGTTGTACCGGATAAGTTTTTCAATGACTTGTCCGGCAACCTCATCGTTGATATAAGTCGCGAATGACATAAAGATGTTAAAACGACTTTTATCGAAACAAAAGAAAAAAAAATGAAAATTCATATCTTTGTGAACCATGTACAGAAAAAAACTTCCGCATACTTCCGCACTCGTGATTTTTTTCAATTTTGAAGTATGAATGTTTGTCACCTTTTTTTGCATGACTTTTTTAAAATGAGAATTGCAGTTATTGATTCAGTGAAATAATAACATTTTGATTCGAATGACAAAACTTAACAGGTTTGGCTAATTTCTTTTAATCTCTAGAAGATTTTTTGTGAATACATTACTCAAAAATATCCACTTGTTTTCGGGATATTTTGATTATTGTTGTTTTAAAACAACACTATTCATTAAAGGGTTAAAGTTGGAAAATGTTCTTTTGTGCTTTTGCAAATATTTAACTTACATTATGATACATTTTCATTGATGATAATTTCTTGGAACACCTATAAAAGTCGCATTATGTTATTTTAAATTTTTGAAAACTATTTACTTTTTTTTTATTCTAACAAAAAAAACTCTTGGATTTTGCGAGTTTTATGTCAAGCATTCATTCAAATAAATTTTTAACTCTTTTTGCAGAATGAACGTGTATATTTTAGAGATCACCTGTATAAAATGATCATGCAGTATAGAGATGGCTCTATAGAAGCGAATCTTTCTGTTTTGAGAAAAATGGCTCTTTGAAATTTCACGATAAACTCTATAGTATTAGTCCAAAAAGGCGAAAATAAACTCGAAGAAAAACACAGAAACTCCATAAATTTGAGCCTATAGATGTTTTCATCTATGCAGCACAAATGAACTAAGGGTCGCATGCTTACAAAATAATCAAAAAAGATCCTGAAACATATATCAAAGCAGCTTAATTGTAGAATCTTTTTGAAGCATATTGCATAAAATATCAACTACAGTTAGTTGACGCAAATTTTGGAAGAAATCAGTACAATAAAATTGGAATAGTTAAATGATTATTCAAGATGGAAGATATTATTCGAAGTATCAAGCGGATTCAATAATGATATCGCCTTTTTTACAGAATGTTCAAAAATCACTTCTAGGTAATTGAGTTGTTTAAAAGTAAATTTTATGAACTTTAATGATATTTTAATAATCTTATTCCTAGATATTCAAATGTGTGACTGAGTACAAATATCAAAGAACACTTTTGGTAAACTTTTTGTTCTATATACCCTCTTGTGTGTGCAGCTCTTATATGTTTTGCTCCTATATGTTTTTTTTTCAATGTCTTTTGGGTCACCTAGCATAATTAATTTGTATGGAAGAAGAATCATCCAGAAAATTCAAATAAGCTTAAAGTGAATTTTGTCTTAAATAATTGGTTTTGCCTATGTTTAAGCATCTTTTTTGGCAGAGGAAAAAAAGTATTTCATTTAAAAAAAATATTTCAATTTTATTATAAAAAAGTCTGAATTCAATAAAAAATATTTATAAGTGGCAGGTTTTGCTGGCTAGAGCTTTGGCACATTTCAAGGAATGTTTTTTTTTCAAAGTTAAATAAGTAAACAAATTCATTGGCTGTTCAAATTTGTTTTTTTTTGTGAATTCTATTTTCATTCTACGGTTAAACAGCTATCAAATGAATAAGCAGTTAAAACGCTTAAATTATAAAATATATATATATATTTAGAATTGTTTTTTGCATAACATAAAATATCTTTTCTGGGGTATAAGATAGATTTAAGGTTTGTTCACATAAAATGTACTGCAAGAATCAAAGAATACATCCATGAAGATTTTATATGGAAATTTTTTTATCCCAGTACTAATTCTTTACAAAATTGAACATATAGCAATTTTTTAAGGACTGAATGAATCGCTTCCAAAAATTTTATTAGAATTTTTGGCTGTAAAAACAACCAGATGCCAAAAATGCTAATCAAATTCGAATTTTTATAGAAAGCGTGCAGTGTTCCACTGGGACAACCCAAACAATCTAGCAAAAACATCAAAAAGCCGGAAAAAACTATTTCTTTATTTTATTCCGCAATAGTTTTTTATATGTTCGAAAGAAACATTAAACAACAGCCTAAGAAAATATCACTTTTATGAAGTTAAAACCTACTGCCAATGAAACAGTTCTAAGGTTATCAAACCAAATCTAGAAATTAAAAATAAAATTACATAAGTCAATGCTTTCCGTAGAAAAAATTAGAGTTATGCAGCTTTGAAATCTTCAAAAAGTTCTTACCGAATCTAATTTGAAAAACAAGAATATTTGAAAAAAAAACCTGTGTTTTAAGGTATTAAAAATGAATAAAAATTTCAATTCTGGGAAGATCTGAAGAACCCCGGCGTTGATAGTCAGATAACAAAAAAAAATCCCTTCTATTTCAGAGTCTGGAAATTCAATTTTATAAAAAGAAAACACTTACAATTTGTTTCCTAAATCTGTCGGGATGAATATGACGTATCGTTGCTGAAAATCCCAAAAGAAAAAATATGATATTTGAATATGATTTGCCCCGAATTTGAGATGAGCAGGAAATTTGGCGGTGGTATATTCTTGTGCTGGTGATTTTTTGCAAATTCGGAAAAGCAGCGTGAACTCCAACAAAACTGTGTCGAAACATTACCTTGAAATGATTATTATGGGCGTAAATGAACATGAAAAATCAATATTGCGACTTAATTTGGTTTTAAAATGCAAGTTAGTGCTGCCATCTACGACTTGAAACTGGAAAAAAGTGTGGTTTCCTGAAAAATATCTAAGTTTTAGAGTTCCAACCTGTTATTTATGATAAAAAATAAACCTTGAATGTTTGTTTTATCATTTCACGTAATGTTAATGTAAAATGTAAATAGTTTGGTATAGAACTACAGCTAAAATTTCAAATTGCTTTGTCCTAGAAGAGCATCTGTTAAAATCCCCTTTTAAAACCTTTGGAATTTTCGAAAATTCCTTAAAATGCAGTTATCTATTCAAATAATTCGTAGAAGCATTTTTATTCACTATTACAAAGTGAATTTTTAGAAATAATCTTGTTTTTGTTGAAAAACATTAGTGATACTATTCTTATTTCGCACCCTTTTTTTTGGCTCTCAACGCCAGCTGGTACATCCAAAAAAAAGTAAAATTATGCTTGATTTATCCGTTAAACAATTTAAAACAAATAGTACAAGTAAAATTAGGTGATTTTCAATCATTCATATTTTAACAACAAAACTAGAGTGTCCGTCCCGGGATTTCCCGGGAATTTGAAAAATCTGAAATTCCCGATTCCCGGGAAGTTTCATTCTCGGGAATTCCCGACATGTTTGAAATTGTTCCTCTGGAAAGGCCTGATAGCCTCCAGAACCATTCTTATTGTACTTTTGAAAATGTAGTCAAACAAAACTCGTTGAGAGTATGCCGATTCCTGTAGCATAAGACATTTTGCAGCCATTGTGTGCAATATTTTTTTTATTCAAATAAGTTTAAAAAGATTAGTCGTATGCTTTTCCACACCGTTTTCATTGAACAAAAACCCACATCACTTCAAAAAATATATGGAAAATCGCGTACAGGTAGGTAGATTGTGTTTTCTCGAAAGCTACAATCATGCCCTTGTTTCCCTTTGGCTTTGAAAGCCAGATGAATTTCAAAACTTAAAAAAATAAGAAGACATGTTTTTTTATATGAAAAGCAAATATGTAAAGTGTTCAAAAAAAACGAAAAATGGTTGGATCAATCAAACAAATAAAAAGATATAATTTTATTGACCCCTTATTGCATGAATGAATTCTTCATTTGAAGTATTCATATTATTTCATTAATTTTTTTTTGGCTGTTATTTATCATTATCGAAAACAGTATGATTTATTTCATGAAAAATAAGTTAAAACCCATAAGGAAGAGTACGTTTTTGACAAATTATGGGCTTGTATGCACGAATGGTTCGATGAGCTACATTTGAATCGAAGTGCATATATTTTACATGTTTTCAAATATTTTCCGGGATCCCGGGAATCAGATTTCCCGATTCCCGGGAACGCTGAAAATAGCTAGGAAATGGACACTCTAAAGAAAAACGCATAGTGGTACTATTGTTGTTTCGCTTACTGTATAAACGGCTTATGTTATTCCTTTCCTTCGATCCTCATGTTTCAAGGTAATTTTTCATTACCTTGAAAAAAAAAATCAGATGCGTGTTTATGTAACTTTAGATTAGGTTTAAATTAGCCAATTTTGGTACTTTCGATTTATTTTGCATGAAGTTGAAATTTA
>NC_073692.1:424684365-424798160 GCF_029784155.1 Uranotaenia lowii
TAATGGGATATAAAAACCAGGTACATACATAAGTATACTTAACTCAAAATTGATAATTTTGTCACACTGATTTTGAGGGCTTCAAATGAAAGCATTTAAAATTTCTATTCCTCACTTAAGGTAGAAATTTGTTATTCAATCCCAAATCCCAAACCAAGCAAACCTTAGGTTTTAACTTTTCTTCAAATATTATTTCGGATTTGAATTGTTATCGATTGATGATTGAAGTAAGTCTCTCAACCCATCGTCTACAGATTCAAATCTTTAACCAAATTCAAATTATTAGTTATGAAATTCAAATTCTAAATTTGAATTTTAACTGAAACATGAATCATTGGTACAAGATTAAATTCTTATAGTCAATTATAATTCCCAGATCGTAGAATTTATTGTACATTTGATTGGAACCTTCAATCCCAGATATTCCAGAGAAGGATTTTTAAAAGCAGATTTAAATAACAAACACTTTTAATAACAAACTCAGATCAACATATCAAACCTTGATTTCAACTTTAAATCGTCGATTTATGAGCTGTAACCCCAACGTGAGACTTAAAAAATCAGAATGAATGAAAATGCATAATTTTATTGATGAAACAAATTCCAAATTTAAATCTTCAATAATATCTAGAATAAGACCACAAAATTTTATTTGAACTTTAAGCATTAGACCTAATATTTTAACCTTTCTTATTTTAATATAGATTTCATATTCAAATTCTAGATTCAGATATGACAGGACAATGAAAAGAACAGGAAATGTTCTTCAACACCGTTTGCAAACTGGTTGGGTTTTTTTAAGTTTCCTTTCTCAATGCATCTTAATCAGATCTTGCCCAAATTTGGCATAATATCTCATACTAGGCCAAGGATCAATTTAAGCCTACAGCGCATAACATTTCACAAATTTAAAATTTTCCATACAAATTTGGGACAGTCTAATGAACAGGATACATGATTTAAAAATATGCATTTTTTTTTCAAAAACATTCTCAATTCAATCATATTTCAAAATCAAAATCACACTTTTGTACAACGATTGAAGGCCTTGTCATATTTTTAGGCTCAGATTGCAGTTCCAGATTGCTAATTGCAAAATATTGGATTCTTTTATCAAATGAATACACAAAGATATGAGCTTATTGAAATTTCATCACATTGTCAAAGGTGATGGAGAGAAACATGAGATATAAAAGAAAGAAAGAACACAAGCCATAAATATCATAAATTTCTCGAAAAAGGTACAACGGCTCACCAGCAGGACCCGCCGAACTCAATTCAAAAACATTAGATTTGATTTGAAATTTCGTGTTTCCTACAAGAGATCTTATTAACTTAACTCTAAGGCGTACATCGTTCACGGATATGATGGCTAGCTTCTTCATATTTCAAAATTCATTTGGTGGTTTTTTCATAATTTGAAAATTTTACTTACATACTTTTTGTTTAAAAAACACAAATTTTCGAAAAACATCTGGGAAATAATTAAACACAATAACTTTAAAGCGTGTTGTCTCGAAATTATTTTTTGTGCACTAATAATTAGCTCGCCAAACATTTCAGTACGTATCCGGGCCGGACAAATCTTATCTAATTTATCTAAAAAACCTGGCCAAAGCCGGGCATTTGACTTCAAAATTTTCGACCAAAAATCCGAGCAATATCCGGGATTTTTTTACAAAATCAAGTAACTACTTAACAAAAATCAAGAAAAAAAAAGGATTTATTTCGAAACTTATCTGCAAATTTCAAATTGTATTTTAGGCTTCCACAAAACCTTTCATGATTATTTTCATTATACTTGATCAAAAAAAAAAAAAAACGCACAAGTTTTGGACGTTCCTCAAATGCAAAAACCAGCAGAACACAGTAAGTGTTCTATGTAGGCCGTGACCAAGACTCGATCTCATGATTTCTGGCTTAGGAGACTTGATCGCTATTCTCCAGGCCACAATCGGTGTTTATTTAAAATGTTGAACACCAGTTTTCCACCTCAGATTCAGATATAAGTCGTTTTCAAAATTTTTCTACATTTTTAATCAAATTTCAATTTAAAATACCGGATTAACATTAATAATTTATTATTACAAGATCCACAAACTAAATTTGAAAGAATTTAGACCTGCATAAATGATCCGTTTCCAATTCTGGTTCAGATTTAAATTTCAGTCTTGTGTTTCAGCTTATCACCATATATTTTGGTAACAAATTTCGGATTATTTCTATCAGTTTGACTCTGAATTGCCATTCCAGCCTAGATATCAAATTCATATGTTAATATTTGACCACTTATGCTGATTGGCATGAAATTTATCCTTATTTTTCAGGCTTTTTTCATCATATGGAATTTCCTGTATGTTTGTAATTTTGTTTTCTTGATATATTTAAAATTCATCTGTTTTTAGAGGGCTTGGGATATAGCTCAGTTAGCAAGTCAGTGGTCTCCTGAGCCGATGTCCGCGAGTTCGAGCCCAAGAGTAAACATCGAACACAGTTGTACCGGATAGTTTTTCAATGACGATTCTCCAACTGTAACGTTGATAAAGTCGCGAATGCCATAAAGATGGTACAACGACTATAATCGAAACAACAACCAAAAAATCTGTTTCTAGAACCAAGTTCTAGTACAGAAAAAAAGACAAGCAGAGTCACTTGATGTCAATCAAAACCCTAATTTTATTACAGTAAACTGGGAAAACTTTGATCACCGGGGTAACTTTGATCAACATGAAATTTTTGCAGATGATCATCATTGACTAAGCAAAAAGTAAAAGTAAAAGCTAAATTTGGTTTTTATAAGACGATTTTTTACATAACTTAAAATGTAATTTTAGAATCTTAAAATATATGGTTTTTCAAAGGCTCACAAACAAACATTCCTCCTGATCAAATTTATGCATTTAGAAGCAAATAAGTTGTTTTATGTGAAAGTTCAACTTTTTTCTTTGTTAAGGTTTAGTTTAAGGGTTATTTTCATGCTCATTTGGTGATAATTTTTGGATATTGAAAAAAAAAACGGTGATTTTCCTTGAGGAAGACTGTATTGTAAAAATGGCTAAAACCCTATCAAATGGTTAAATTTGAAGAAAAAAAAACCCGATTTAATACACTTGACAGTGGATTGTAGCCTTTCTTACAGATTGTTAATTATGTTTGGATGCATATGCAAGACACAATATACAAAATTCCTAATAAAAACCGGAAATCATATTAAAAAATACTATTTAAAAAAAAAGAAGGCCACCCATGTGTTTCAAATGATTCAACGTTTATTCTGAGAAACCTCTGGAGTGCAGGATACGGGGATTTGCAAAAAATAGTTGGGTTGCAGCATATTTGCATCTCACTTACTTTCAATCATGATACATATATCTATAAGTCATATTTGTGTCAGTTTTGTTGGCATATTTTCAAGTTGGTAAATTTTGTCAATTAAGTTTGAAAAGTTTTTGTAATTTTTGTCATTGTTATCCAATTTGTCAGATTTGTGAATATTGTCAATGAATGTAATTTTTGATAATTTTGTTTGTATGTGTATCCTATCTAAAATTTGCGAATTTGGTCAATTATGTGAAATTTGCCATTTCTCTCTCTTCTGATTTGTCATTTTGTAAATTTCGTCATTTTGGTTATATTTGTCATTTTTTTCCAAATTTGTCATGTTTGTCATTTTGGTTTAATTTGTCAAGTTTAAGAAATTTGTCAATTTTGTTAGTTAAGACATATTTATAATTTTATCATTCACTTAGAGAAAACTTGGCGTTGAAACCAAAACAAAATTGATTTTGATAAAAAAAAAGTTCTATTGAAACAAACTTCTTTTTATTTGAAATAATGTATAATGAGTTTGATTCTGAAGATATAATTTTGGAACAAAGGGTTTATTCTTTGAACTAAACAAACCTTTAAATAAAAAACTAAAAAAAAAAAAACCATTTAAATATCATCGGAACCGAAGATTATCCTCTGTTAATTTGAATCAACAATTTTATAATAGATTTATTAGATTTTCTCATAGTTTAAATACAAATTCGTTTAAATTTGAGAGGTTTTCAAAAAAATCAGGACAATTCGGGACGTTTTATGCACCAATTGAAAAAACTCGAGAGTTAAAAAAAAATATAACGGTCTCTCGAAAATCAGGACAAATCCTCATTAATCAGGACACTTGGCACCTCTGAGTACAAGAGGAACAACAACAACAACTGAACAATTGTAATGCACGTCAGGGGTGCCAGGTGTCCTGATTTTTCAGGATTTGTTATGACTTTCGAGAGGTTGTCCTAATTTTCAAAAACTTTCGAATTGTCCTGATATTAGGAAATTTGTCTTCAAAATGTCCTGAGTTATCATGTTTTGTCAATTTTATCAATTTTGTCAATCTTATCAATTTTGCCAATTTTGTCAATTTTTAATTTTGTCATTTTGGACAGTTTTTTTTCTGTTTCATTAATTTTCACAATATGTTTTGTCAATTTTTTCAATTTTCTTAATAACAACTTAAACTCGACAATATTTAAATTATGTATTTTTGATATTTGTTTTCAACAACTTGTCAGGATACATGCTAATACCACAGAGAATGCTAATACTAGATGAATTGATCCCAGTATGACATTATTTTTTTCCAATAAGATCCTATTTTCCCTACTCAACATGAGATCAGCAGCGGTATCGATTATTTCAAAAGGACCTACGAAAATGAAAATCACGAATCCTGAACTGTATACAGCATCCGAAATACGAAAATAGGAATACAATTTTGGTTGTGGGAGTTACGGAATCAGAACCTAAAAAATGGGTTTAACCAAATCCGCAATTTAACATTTAGACCTTAAATTTAGTGGGCTTGTGTGGGCTTCTGAGCCGATGTCCGCGAGCACGAGCCCAAGAGTAATAATCGAACACAGTTGTACCGGACAAGTTTTTTAACAACGATCCGCCAACTGCAACGTTGATAAAGTCGCGAATGCCATAAAGATGGTACAACGACTATAATCGAAACAAAAAAAAGACCATAATTTTGATGAACAAGTGAGAAAATTTTAAAAAAGTGTAGCAGAGTTTTGGACTCGTGATGGATTTTTGAGGTTTTGGCAGTCCAGATTGTTACTCTTGTTTGACCTTACTCTATTATCATAATTTGATTCTGAATTTAAAATTTTGAGTGTAGATTATAAAACCTTGCTTGCCATTTTGGATCCTCAACCCCCCCCCCCCCCCCGTTCCTACGGCCATGACACTTATCCATACAAAATTAACTGTCGCTATTGTTGAAATTTGATTTCAATATTGTCAACCAAAAATCCGAGCAATATCCAGGAAATTTGTTCAAAATCAAGTAACTACTCAACAAAAATGCTTTCTTCTAATTTATAGAAACTTGAACCGTGCTTTTTGGTGTGATTAAATTAGGCTGGCTAGATACTTTCGGAAAAAAGCGGGACATTTCACGACAAAAAAGCGGGACACAGCAGAAAAAAGCGGGACATTTAAGAAACTCTTAAAAAAAAGCTTAACTGTATTGCCATACTTAAACGTATACCATCAGCCAAGGTTATTTTAAGAAAGTACATTAAGATTTATTTAACACGAATTGATTTTGGTCAGGTTTTCTTACATGACTTCTATTTACACAGTTTTTTGCAATACCCACGATTTTTTCACGGTTCTGGCAAATTACATAACACCAAGGTTGTCAAAACAAATTCTGTGTTTTGACGATGAAAAAAACCTGATGTTCTAAGATTTTATCCAAAAATTCTGTGATGGTTTTCTATGGCGCTGTTTTCAATAATGTCATAAAAAAGTCATGTCAATTTGCGTCTTGTTTAAATTTTCCTTGAGAAAAATCAAAGAACATTACTAAACTTATCATGTTTTCCAATTCATACTTAAATTTTGATAAAAACGTATGCAATTTTAAAATTTCGTGGAATCTGTGAATAGTTGTCAAATTAGTCAAATTCTGTGTTCTGTGAAGAAAATTTGCACAAAATTCTATGTAATTAAAGATTTATCTGTGATTTCGGCAACCTCGATTAACACATTATTTGAGAGAAATATTTCAAGTCCTACATGTAAACTTCGAATTTAATATCGTGTAAAAAACCTATGTGCATTAACAAATATATTTCGAATTTGTTTAAAAAATTTGAAACTCAAGAAAATTTCCATCATTGTATACTTGACTAATTATGTCAAAAAAGATGGTATGTGAAAAGCAATTGAACTAAGATGCTGTCGAAAAATTACGATTTCTAAAAATTTTGAAGCAACTTAAACAATACTTTCATCATATATACTAAAGGTGCTCCAAGAACGTGCTCCAAGAATGATTATTTGATCCGAATCTTATTGTAACTTCAGGGCTTCTTAGTATTGTCTTATGTAAAGTCTGAAAAATTGTTGAATCAAAGCAATTGAAAGATTCCTTTAATTCAACCACGGTAAATGAAAAGTTCATATACCATTATTTCGATAGCAACTTACTACCTTCTTCAGTGAACGTTTTTGATTGATGAATGTGTATCGTTTCCCTCACTTAAAGCTTAGTTCTTTTTAGAAATGGGACAGTTACGAATGCCTGTATCTAAAAAACCATTCGTTTGAACGAAATACTTTCTATGGAGAAAAAGAAGGGTAATGTTTATGATCTTTCATGAAAAAATTTGAAAAAAAATATTTACCGTTTTTTGTTAAAGAAATTTCTACTTTATTCTTGGTATCTCCCATTGGCTGGGCGCACACTTTTTTCAGTCATGGTATTGATCAGTTTCTCCAACTGTATACTTCGTAAAATCTATATTTTAGGTGGCTTCACCCTCCTTCTTCAATTTCTGATACTTTTTTGTCCAATACTTCTCTGGAAACTGGAAACTGGAAGCATTTTAGTGGATACAGTTGTTTCGAAATGAACAAATTTGATTATTTTTGACCACATTTTTGAACGTTTTTTTTTTCGGTACCGGGTTTTACAGCTTAAGAGCTTTGGAACTATCAAAAAATGTTTGTTTGAGGTTGGATTTCAATGAGTCATCACTAGGCAACACTTTCAGCTTATCGGAGAAAATTGTTTTTGACATTTCAGCGATCTACCCTTAGTTTTTCGTTTATTTGAAAATTAAAAATGCTGGTATGAAACTTGACTTCCTTGAGTGATCCTTAACCGTTGTTGCCGATCATGTGCTTCTCTCCAATGCCTTGATTTGAACTTTGTGGACATTATTGACAGTGTTTGCATACTTATCCACCACAAAAAACTCAGTAATTCCTTGAATAATCAACGGTTTTGTCAGCCATCAATTTGATAATGACGTATTTTCAAGGAAACTGTGCAAAATTATTTTTTTCTTTTTCTCTGCATCGTACATATCTCAAAAACGCATTAATTTTTAATTTTGAAAAAAATAGGTCGAATAGTACTTTTTACAGGCAACAAAATGCTGTCAAAATTTTCAATATCCAATAACTAGGTAACGAGCTATTAGCAAATGAAAGTGTCCCATTTCTAAAAGAACTAAGCTTTATATTAGGTTAGGTTAGGTAAGCTACTACTAGGTAGCAGGAACCTCCGAATGCTCGGCAGTTGTGCCGTTGTCTGTTTGTTGGGTCTACCTACCCTATTCTGGGTGTTTTCTGGTAGTGCTAAATTATTTTCTACCCGTTTTAGCACTACCAGAAAACACCCAGAATAGGGTAGGTAGACCCAAAAAAAAACAAACAACGGCACAACTGCCGAGCATTCGGAGGTTCCTGCTACCTAGTAGTAGCTTACCTAACCTAACCTAATATAAGTGAGGGAAACGATACACATTCATCAATCAAAAACGTTCACTGAAGAAGGTAGGAAGTTGCTATCGAAATAATGGTATATGAACTTTTCATTTACCGTGGTTGAATTAAAAGGAATCTTTCGATTGCTTTGATTCAGTTGAATCATTCAACCAAGTAGGCTCAGAGTGAAAAATTGTTGCTTATTTTGAGAAAAATGACCTTTTCGATTTTTTTTGTGTTGTTTTGCTTATTTAAAAAAAAAACACCTAATCATAAAGTTCAATTTTGCAATAAAATACCTTTAATTTTATTTATTTCCCGCTTTGGAATTTTCGGAAAAATCGAAGAAGGGGGTAACAAAAGAAAAATGTGATATTTGTTTCGGCCTTAGTTCAATTCAATGTTAAATTGTTATCTATAGTTGTTTTGAGAAACTTCAAAGGTTAAAAAAATATCGAGATCTACACTGTATCTCTTTAATATTTTGAAAAAGTAACAGCAAATAAATTATGTTTCCTCGTCAAAATCATAATTGGATGTTTCTTCTTCCGCGTCCTTTTGAATCTCATAAGAGTCCCACGAGAAAGTGTGTGGTGGACAAAACGGGGCTTCCGAGGGCAAGCAAATAAACCGCAAAACGCGCCTTTCCTTGATCCTTGCCCGGTTGCGCCATCAGCGGCAAAAGGCGTCCTCGAACTTTGCGAAGGTAACGAGAAGAAAAAAATCAACCTAAAAAATGCGTCCGGCGTTATTCTGGCATTGGCGCGACCGACCAACCGACCCAGACCGCGACTTGGCTGGCACCGAAGTTGCGTTTCCTCATCAAGCCGGAGCCCTATAATTTTCCGTGACTTTTCAACGAGTTTCGCCGCTTCTTCATCGCGCGCACTTCATCGAGGATTTGGCCTTATGCGACCCGGTTCCCAATTCGCAAACGAGCCCCGAGCCGGAGAAGTGAAACCGATCTCCGGGAAATTGGATCGGATGGGAGTGGGTCAGTTCGTTAATAGAATCATATAGTTTTGATTAAAAATATCGATTCCTTAACAAAAAAATAAACATTTATTGAATTTTTTTAATTGCTCATATTCCATTCATTTCGGGATCAGACAGTTCGTTTATTTTTTTGAACAGTGCGGAATGCCCCACATAGCCCTAAAACAAAAGTTTCCAAAAAAATTCAATATTGCGGTCATCCCGAAGGTCCCTCTTTTCTTTTAGCAGCACCTCCCATTTCGTTTCGCTCTTAATAATTTAAGTCGAGATGCCGACTACGGAGCCAGGAGATCAGGATCGCAAAATTTTTGCGTATCTTTGCTTATTTCCAATGTCTAGAAAAAGTGAAAACATACATATAAACATTTACTTTTCCTTATGTTTAAAAGTTTCATCATAGATCTATGAATAATGATATTGAAAATAAACATCAATGGTTTATTTTTCCAAAAATCCATCCTTTCTCTGCTTCTTCCTTTTTCTTACTTCCTTTTTTTCCTTTTCCTTCTTTCCTTCTTTCCTTTTTCTTTTTCCTTTTTCCTTTTCACTTTTTCTTTTTCCTTTTTTCCTTTTTCCTTTTTCCTTTTTTCCTTTTTTCCTTTTTTCCTTTTTTCCTTCTTCCTTCTTCCTTCTTCCTTCTTCCTTCTTCCTTCTTCCTTCTTCCTTCTTCCTTCTTCCTTCTTTCCTTCTTCCTTCTTCCTTCTTCCTTATTCCTTCTTCCTTCTTCCATCTTTGATTTGGGTATGTTTTTAATAAATGATCTATAAAACCTTAAATTTTCAAGATTTTTTATTTTCAACAAAAATTGCGCGTGATAAATTTCTTATCAAAAAGAAAACCAACTTTCCATCGTTTGCCGCAGACCACGGTTGAATTGCGTGAGAAATTAATGCTTTCGCATAAGCTCGGAGAGAAGGAAAAACAAACCAATGCACCTAATCAGTAATCTTAAGTAAGGTCGTGGTGGCGTGTGGGTGGAATTGTGTTTGCTTTTCCCAACAGAGATTTGGCCGATGAAAAATAATGGAAATAATGAAAGGAAAAGCCAACGTCGTCGTCGACGTCGCTGATGCCCGAGCAAATAATGCGCGGGAAAATGACACTATCCCGATAAAAAGTTGCGGAGCACCAAAAAAAAACGACAGTCAACAACGCCAAACAAACTAAAAGCCGTTTCCAGTTGTAAACCCAATTTGGACAAATAAGACCGCCTGTTAAATGGTGTGAAATTCGATGTTGGCGGCCGGAAGACATTGCTTTTAATATTTTTCTTTTTTATTTGTGAATTTTCGCGATGTTGGGCTGTTGTGTGACAAATTCCGGTTCGCATTCGGGGCATGACCGTGGTATTTGGTTTGGCGCGAGTGAAAAATTGGGTCAATTGGTTTAAAAAAGCGCTTCTTTAGCTGCTGCCAGTCTATGAGTACGCTCTCTAATTGAGACAGATAAATTGAAACGATAGGCTAGCTTTACTGCTCCGGTCTATTTTAGATGAGTTTGTTGAGCACAGTTTGAAAATTAGTCCAAATTGCTTGGATCGTAGCTTGAGGCGTTGAAATTTTGATACTTTTTAACGTTATGTTCCATTGGTATTTGAATCTTTCCCTAATTGTAGTCAAAAAATTATAAAAAGAAATATCATTAAAAAAAACGCAAAGCTGAACGACGCAACAGTTTCAAATTTTGAACAAGATGCTAATTGAAGTCACAAAACCTACTGTTAGGATAACTGTATCAAACCGTACAAAAAATTGAAGAGTAGTAGAAAAAATTTACTTAAAAACTGACTTGGCTGGACATTGTCAAGCAGTTACCCTCGACATTCAAATGCACCTTGTTACATGCTGCAGTTAACGCATCGTGCTAAAATTTAACGAGCCTGGAGCCAGAAACTTTGTAAAAAAAAAATCCTTTAAGAAGAAAAAACTGTTCTATGGTTCGCGAAATTTTTCTTTACCCAAACAACCCAGCAATTTAGCTGTCATTACCCACTTAATTTCATCTCGTCGCATATACATACATTCGTATATCTGTTCCAGGCGTATGTTTAATGAAAGCCGTCTTATGCTGCGGCGGCCAAAGATGGACCCTCGCGACGACCGACGACCGTGACCGCAAGGGCCTTGTTTATGGAGCAGCGGCAGCACACGAATCTATATAGGACCCATAGGACTAGCGAAATTTCCAACTCAGGATGCCCGACTCGGGTCTTTGGTGGAGGTCTGTTTTAATTTTTTTTCGTCGATTTCTTCCCAACCTTTCCCGGTGCTTTGGGATTTTTTTTCTTATAATTCTTGAGGCCATCCATCCATCGTCTCTCGTTAATAACTGTACAAAATTAATTTAATGACATAACGTGATCCCAAAGAGCGCGCGTGGTTCATCGAGAAACATGATAGCTTTTGTTCCAGCAACAACTAGTTAGGTATCACCGCTTCGAGTCTCCAAACTTATTTTGATCGGTTAGAGAATGACTAGCAAACGCCCCTTTTGCTCCATACCACCAGAAAGGGGGGGCTAAGGGGATGTTTAGTAGGGATGATGATCAAATGAGCCTAGAATAAAATTGGAACCGTGCTTATGATCGACAAAAAAAAAACCGAAGACAACGGCGGCCGACGACGATCGTTTGTTGTTTGTTTTTAGTCATAATTATTTTAATAGCCTTGCCCCGAAGATTGGACCTCCGCACCTTTTTCGAGCATGGGAGTTGACGTCGTGATTAGTGAAGAGAGAGATTTTTAGAGAAGACGACGAAGAAAAAACTTCCATTCCCAAAGCAACTGATTACACTGCAAATTGGTATCAATTTGATCAAATGAAATGATAAGTGACTGATTAACTGGGCAAGGGTTTCAACAATCGCATGTTCCGTAGCCTGCGGTGGTGTAATCACGCCGTCGTGGAAATCACCATTTATGAATACTACGCCTCGATTTTCTTCCTTAAACATGTCCTCGAAAAATTTGTAAAACAAGTTTATGCACCCTCACATCGTATCTAATGCCTAAAAACGCACCTTCGGAATAATTTGCATTGACATTCACGTAAAAGTTACGAAATATACAGGGTGTCTTATTTTTTTTATTTTATGTATTCCGTCTCACGACATAACTTGACGAACTGTAACGGTGTTACAAATTAGTTAGCTAAATACCAAGATTAGTACAAAGATTTGAATTTAAATAATCTAAGCAAGACTTAAGATCCCTCGATTCTTTTAGGCGATACTAGCGCCAAACGCTAAAATAAAGTTTGAATGCAAGCACATTCTTAGAAAATTGACGAATCAGGAACTGACGCGAAATTACGCGGAATAAGGATAGGGAAACGTGGGTTTGATCAGATAAGAACCGATTCAGGGGGCTCATTTGAAGTGGTCATTCTCAAGTGAATGGGTGTTAGAGAAACCAAAACCCAAAGAAGCACTAAGGAAGATAGTGACCACGCTTGTCCGAGTGTTAAAAGTAACCGAATCAGGTAGAAAGGTGGTTTTAAAATTAGCAACGCATTTGAAGCTAATATTATTATATCGTTTGAAGGAAAAACCTTCAAACGAAGGTTTTGGTTTCGGGCTCAACGCCAACAACGAGCCCCGCCTCCTGCACGGAAACGGATTGCAGATTCCCCGAAGAAGTTACGCCAAGGCCGTTAAGTAGTTTATCGGTCGGAAGAATCCAAGAAGCATCGTTGGGAAACCCTGCAATCCTCGCCAGCCGATACTTTGGGATTGTCTTTGGAAACCCCCTCGGCCGACAGCATAAGTGCATCACCCCAACCGCGTGGTGAATATCTCGGAACATAGTCATCGCGGGAAACATCGCCGGTCGTCGAGAACACAAACCGCTCATCCGAGTAACACACCAGGTGATCGAGGTAACGTTAAAAAAAAGCCTATCGAACTTTCACCAGAATAAATTCCGGCGTTTAGCTCCGAACTTGAGTTTTGCCTTACCGAAATTAGTTTTCTGAATCGATTCGATTAGATTTTTACATTCGCTTAGAGTTATATTCAATAATATCGTTTCGGCTGATTATTGGTTGGTCCTCTAATGTGTGCCTGGATTTAAACGACCCCCTAAGAGTCTCACCGGGCCTTTAAGACTTGCGACTTTGCGGCAGCTTGCTGCCTGGCGCGAAAGCAAAGCCGTTGCTTTCCTCGTACGCGTTACAGAACATCATTCCTAAAATTCACTCGGTCCATGGCAACCGTTCTCCAATTCCTCGGGCACCCCACGTACGCCAAATCACGCTCCACTTGGTCTAACCACCTCGCTCGTTGCACTCCCGCTCGTCTTGTTCCTACCGGATTCGTAGCGAACACCTGTAGCGAGCAACATGTCCCACCCAGCGTATCACCACCTTCTGGATACTGGGTTCGCCGTAGAGTCGCGTGAGCTCGTGGTTCATCCTTCGCCTCCACACTCCGTTCTTCTGTACGCCGCCAAAGATGGTTCTTAACACTCGTCGCTCGAATACTCCGAGTGTACGCAGGTCCTCCTCGAGCAATATCCATGTCTCCTGCCCGTAGAGAACAACCGGTCTAATGAGCGTCATATACAGGTAACACTTCGTGCGAGGGCTAAGTCTTCTCGACCGCAGTTGCTTGTGGAGTCCATAGTATGCACGACTTCCGCTGATAGTTCGCCTCCGGATCTCACGGCTGGTGTCATTGTCTGCGGTCACCAGTGAGCCGAGATAGACAAAGTCTTCGACTATCTCCAGCTCGTTGCCGTCGATCGTGACCTTGTTATTACTGGACAAGCGGGTTCGGTCGGTCTCTGATCCGCAGGCTAGCATGTACTTCGTCTTGGACGTATCAATCATCAACCCAATCCTTCCTGCTTCGCGTTTCAGTTTGCGGTAGATGTCTTCCACCGCCGCAGATGATCTGTCGACTATATCAATGTCATCGGCAAAGCAGATAAGTTGACCGGATCTGTTGAAAATCGTGCCCCGCATTTCGCCCTCCGCTCGTCGAATAACACCTTCTAGCGCCACGTTGAACATCATGCAGGATAGACCATAACCTTGTCGAAGCCCCCTGCGCGATTCGAATGAACTCGACAATTCACCCGAGATCCGCACACAGCACTGCGTTCCATCTATCGTCGCCTTGATCAGTCTGATCAGCTTCCCGGGAAAGCCGTTCTCGTCCATGATTTTCCATAGCTCGTTACGGTCGATCGTGTCGTATGCGGCTTTGAAGTCGATGAATAGATGGTGCGTAGGGACTTGGTGTTCCCGGCATTTTTGAAGAATATGCCGTAATGTGAATATCTGGTCCGTCGTTGACCGTCCCTCCATGAAGCCGGCCTGATGACTTCCCACGAATCTGTTTGCTTGTGGCGTTAGGCGGCGGAGTAGGATTCGGGACAACACTTTGTAGGCGGCATTGAGGACAGTGATCGCTCGGTAGTTCTCACAGTCCAATTTGTCGCCCTTCTTGTAGATGGGGCATATTACCCTCTCTTTCCACTCCTTCGGTAGCTGTTCTATGTCCCAGATCCGGACTATCAACCGGTGTAGGCAATCGGCCAACTTGTCCGGGCCCATTTTGATGAGTTCAGCAGGGATGCCATCCTTCCCAGCTGACTTGTTTCTATTCAGCTGGCAAATGGCTTCCTTAACTTCACTCATCGTTGGGAGTGGCTCGTCTTCGTCGTCGTTGGCTACGCCGGCGATGTACCTTCCTCCACCGTCTTGATCTCCTGCATGTGCGCCGTTCAGGTGTTCATCGAAGTGCTGCTTCCACCTTTTTATCACCTCACGATTATCCGTCAGGATGCCCCCGTCCTTATCCCGGCACATTTCGGCTTGCGGCACGAAGCCTTTGCGGGATGCGTTGAGTTTCTGATAGAACTTTCGTGTTTCTTGGGAACGATGCAGCTGCTCCAGCTCCTCGAGGTCCTCCTCCTCCAGGCGGCGCTTTTTCTCCTGGAAAAGTCGGACTAGCTGCCTCTTCCGCTGTCCGTGATTTTCCACGTTTCGACGGGTGTTTCTTTGCACTACTGCCACCCACGCGGCATTCTCTTCGTCCATCACCCTCCTACACTCCTCGTCGAACCAGTCGTTCCGTCGAGTTCGCTCCACATAACCGATGACGTTCTCCGCAGCACTGTTGATGGCTGTCTTGATGGTATCCCAACAGTCCTCGAGAGGGGCTTCATCGAGCTCGCTCTCTGCCGGCAGCGCTGTTTCGACCGATTGCGCGTAGTCTGCCGCGACCTCAGGTTGCTTCAGTCGCGCGATATTCACCCGAGGCGGGCGCCGGTTTCTTGTGTTGTTCACTACGGAGAGTTTTGGGCGCATCTTCACCATCACCAGATAGTGGTCTGACTCGATGTTGGCGCCTTGACAGGATCTGACGTCGATGATGTCCGAGAAGTGCCGGCTGTCAATCAAAACGTGGTCGATCTGTGATTGCGTTTGGTACGGTGATTTCCAGGTGTACTTGTGTGGGAGGCGGTGCTGGAAAAAGGTACTACGTACGGCCATTCGTTTGGAGGCGGCGAAATCTATCAGTCTGAGGCCGTTTTCGTTGGTTAGCTGGTGCGCATTGAACCTTCCAATTGTCGGTTTAAATTCCTCCTCCTGGCCGACCTGAGCGTTAAAATCCCCGATGACGATCTTGATATCATGTTTTGGGCAACGATCGTCACCGGTACTTTTGTCGTCACCGGTACTTCCGAGGTGAGGGCTGTGCACGTTGATGATGCTGATGTTGAAGAACCGGCCCTTGATTCTCAACCGACACATTCGTGAGTTGATCGGCCACCACCCGATCACGCGCTTTTGCATCTTTCCCATCACTATCAAAGCTGTTCCAAGCTCGTGTGTGTTGCCGCAGCTCTGGTAGATGGCACGACCATCTGGGTACGTTCGTACCGTGGAGCCCTTCCAGCATACCTCCTGCAGCGCTACGATGTCGAATTTGCGACTCTTCAATTCGTTGGAGAGCACGTGGGTACTGCCCACAAAATTTAGAGATCGGCAGTTCCATGTTCCAAGTTTCCAATCGCTAGTCCCTTTTCGTCGCGTGGGTCTTTGCCGATTTCCATCCGAAATTTGTTGTTCGTTGTTCGTTGCTTGTGTTGACCTGGGGAACAGACGCGTGCGGCCACCTTCTCAGTCTGCATGTGACCAAAGCATCCACCGGGGTTGGGTACCCGATCTCTGCTAAGGTTGCTCGCACCCCAGCTAGCACCATGGGGAGGTAGAGAATCGGAGTTGCAGACAAGAGGTGATATGACCACTACCCGAGTGTTGGGTGTATGGGGTCTCGAGTTGTACATTGTCTACCGTTCACTAGCCACGGACGTGGTATAGGACATTTGAATTAGTGCAGCATGTCATCTTCAACGCAACCATCCGCAACCAACCATATCATGAAGTCCTGAGCGTGTGCAGTGAGAGGCTTGAGTTCAGGATAAACGACACTTGAACGGCGGCTCCCTAAGGGCAATGCTTTTGACATGTCGCTCTATATGCTTCTCCCATCTTATGTGTACACCAAAATTAAAGCTCAAGTATTTAAAAGCTCGCTCAGTTTAAGCTGACGGTGGTTGGAGATGAGCAGAGTTGGTTAAACTAAAGATGACATGTTTGGTCTTGTATAGGTTAAGTGAAAGGAGGTTCGCATCGGAGTTTGCTTTCAGTTTTCTTAAGTCGTATGAAATCTGAGAGATAGTTGCTCCGACATCGTGGAGCTCGTAGCACAACGATGTATCGCCCCGCAAACAACCTGGGTTTACCATGTAAGCGCAGCTGGTGCAAATCGTTCACATAAAGGATGAACAGAAGTGGTCTAACGTTACTGCCTGTTCTTAGAGACCTGCCTGGGGGACTCCCACAGGCAGGTCTCTAAGAACACTAGTTGACTGGTAGATTTTGATGTACTGATTTATGTTAGCAAAATAACTGAAAAATAGAGAAAATACGTTACCATTGATTCCAAAAGGATTCAGTTTTCGAATCAGAAAAGCGTGTCTAAAGCGTTTTTTCAGGTCCATGAATAACACTCCCATAAGCTTGCGATTATCCTGCGCACTTGTGAATGACGTCTACTAGCTCAGGTCAGTCATTATAATGCTTCAAGAAGGGCAAACCCCGGCCTGCTATTAGCTGCTCTATTATCTTACTTAAAGCCGATAGTATTTATATCAGACGGTATTTGGTACTATCCGTTTTCTTTCCCGCTTCGTATATTGGTATTACCCGTGCTTTTTTTAAAAGAATCTGGAAAGTCTCGAATTTCAGTACAGGGATTTAAAGTGTCGCTTACAATGATGCCAAAATAAGATGGTTTGCTTTGACGAAATGCACTGGAATTCCATCCGGACCCAGACTTTTTGAAGCGCATCGAGTTTGCCTATTTTGATGATGACTTCTTGTTCAGTTGTTGGTAGAAGATAAAAACTGCTAATATTATCGACATAGTGTTGTTCAGGAGCTTGGAGTCAATTCAATGAGAAATCGAAGTTGGAAGTGAGGTCAGGCCTTCAGTCTTGAAGAGCAATGGTCGTAAAGTATATACTGAGTGATGATACGTTCATGAGTGTAACTGCGGAAGGAAAAAAAAACACTATTTTTAAACTGCCAGCCCCAAAAGCATTTGAGTATACATTTATAATTGATACTCGGTTTAGTTGGTCCAGCCCCGAAAAAAAACTACAAAATTTCTCATTAGCATAATTTCATACTGTTAGGTGCTCGATATACAATGTTGTCCGCATCCTGACTGCAAACTCGAATAATGGTGGGCAGAATTGTTGGCCTTTCATCCTTCCACACGGATACTAGTTTGTGCGGCTGCTGCTGGCCAGCCAGGCTGAATGAAGCGGCGGCGTACATGTCGTAAAATTTTATTGTTCACTCTCTCGCGGTCGGAATTGTTGAATCTCGGCCCAACGTCCGTCCTGGCCGTTCCGCCATTCAGTTTGCCATCACGTCATCCACCGTCGCTGTTGTCTTCCCACGAGGATCAAACGTTTTGCAACTACGGGACGGCAGCTAGAAGTTCATCCTCCGGAATTTTGCAAACACTCTGAGTGGCCGGTAGTGCTCCTCCATATGAACTGAATATCTCCTCCCGAACCCAAGCCAAGGCAAAAGGTAAAGCAGCGCCATTCCAGCAATCATAAATTATTAATTTATATCTTTAATTATTTTCCCCTGCATGCTGCTTAAGCGCAACATTCGGTTACAAATAAGCAAGAAGTTTCGAGTGTGTTGGTGTGAGAAGATTCCCGGGTGCCTTTTTGGCCAACTCAAAGCTATTGGCCTCATGGAGGAGATGAACCGAAAACTGCATCTGCATTGGTCAGCCTCAGAGAAGTTGTTTAAGCCTGCCAGGCTAAGGCTCTGGATTCCATAATGGGCTGAGCTGCGTTCGGGTGTGATTATTTTGGTCGAGAAGGAAGATTGCCTTGCATTTTTTTTTTGCCCCGTCTTGTGGTGCGCCAACGAGAAACAGTAAATTTGTCATTTTTAAGTGTGAGTTTGAATTGCGAAAAGGTAGCAGGGCCAGGTAATGTATGCAAGTCGTTATCGAGATAAATAATTAACGTATCAATAGGTGCAATAACATTAAATTATGATCGTACTCGGTTGGATATCCGATTCCTCTATCCACTTCAAGGGGAAGCCTCAACTGCAGTCGATTGACTCGAGCTATTCCCTCAGCATCATTTTCTTGAGTACTACCTCCCAGAGAAATGGTTAGCAATCTCAGGGCAGCATCCTCCTCTTCGAACCAATATGCAGATTTATTGGCGGTCACAATGGGTGATTTAAGCGAATGGCTGCGTGACATTCGAACCGTGAGAATAAGAGCCCGAGCATCTGCGTTATTTAGTGTCGTAATTGCCACCGCGTGCTGTAGGTTTTCTTAATCAACCAGCGCGCTCGGTCATCGATTATAATCTTTGATTTAAGATTATCCAGAAGGGGATCATACGGGAGGATTAAATACACTGGGCTGAGCGTTCGTATTTAATCCGGTGAAATATTTTGTTCCAGTGAGATCAATAGCTGGTTAACGAGAATTTCAACTTATATGTAAACAAAAAAAAATCCATACAGAGATTCGTTTATAAAATACATTTTAATAAGTCAGAATATCTGTCACCCCGAATAACAATTTTAGCTTTAGTAAAGTCAGCACATCTTCTTTAGAGCTACAGCATTCATCTTCATAAAAAGCTAGGCTGCGTTCTATACATCACTAGAACTCTTATAAAGCTCAAGTCCATACACTAGAAATTCTTGAAGTTAGTAAAAAATTGTATCTATGTTGGAAAACACTTTATATAAAACTGTTATAGATTGTTTCCCGAGACGACTTTGATGCCTGAATCGATAGCAAACAGCAACCAAAATGAGGTATCAATGCCATAATGAAACCATAAATTAGTATTACATTTTTTCCTATGCCGAAATTAGGTTTCATTGAAGCATCAATATGTTGGAAGATGATGCCAAACCAATACCTGAATAAGACGTTGAGACCAAAATGAAAGGATTATTTGGTTTTATTTTTTCCAAGATAACAAAACAAAGTGTCATTCAAGAAAAGTGAGATCAAAATGATAGCATGCTTTAGTATTCAATTTTGTGTGATGAAAAATTTAATTTAAATAGATGTTAAAAACAATTCGAGCTGAAAACAAACAGCAAATTTGTTCGTTACCGTGCGTGTTTTAAGTATTGATTTTTCAGTCAGGACAAAAATAGGCATCATTAAGGTATCACTATTTCGAAAACTGAAATTACACCAGTTTGTTAACAAACAAACATACGTTATCAGCATGTGCGGGCATTAATTGGTGGGTGTTGATTTTTCATTAATATCAAAACTAGGCATCATTAGGGTGTCATTAATTTTTACCTGTCATTTTAATTTCCGCATAAAAACAACAATAAAAAATAATCAAAACAGCTAATCTTTTTCTTAAAAAATCTTAATTTTCATACAATAGCAAACTGAGACCAAACCGAGGAGTAGTAGAGTTATAGTAAATTTAAATTTAAAAGAAAACTTAAAATTCACACTGTGTGTTTTTTATGAGGTCTTAGAGGGTGCATTTATATGAGTGCAAAAAGGGTCGATTTTAAGTGAATGAGTTAAAAAGCGCAACACTTAAACTGTTTTGCGTGTTTTACTGAAAGAAGTTTTCAGGCCTTTATAGCCTCTTGGCACCGAGACACTTAAATTTGTTTTATTAATTTTATATTAAAAGTAAATTTAGATTTATTTTATTTAAAAGTATTTTTGTGATTTAGTTCAACAACATTTTTTTTTCGTTCCATTCACAACTTTGCCAGTAGAGGGTGAATTTACGTTAAAAATTGCAATTTCGAATCAATATACAAAAACCTATGACCTCTTTATTAAAATTCTCGCATTGTTTTTTTTTTCAAATATTTAATGAGAAATCACACTGAAATAAGAAATTAAAAGTGTTATTAGAAAGGTTGACTTTAAATAACGCATCCTGTAGTTTAACTTAATACCGTGAAAACATAAAATGGAAAAAAAAATGCCGAAAGTCTCTAAACTTTTGCATATAAATGATGTTTTACACTTTTTGGCTTTTTGATGAAGAAATTGTTTGTAATTTCTTTTCAATTCACTAGAAAAATAAATTTTAAATTGAATTTGTAATATTTGAGGCCTTAAGATCCAGGTTATGAGTACAAAAATTATCGATTTTGAACTAATTATGTCAAAATTTTTTTCATATTTCGAATTATAATTGGGGTTTTTTTTCAAATTTTTTAAATTTTCTATACATACTTTTACGTTTGAAATAAAAAATTTCAAAAAAAAATGTATACAAACGGGCTAAACACAACACAACAAATAAGCATGTTTCCTCGAAATTTGGTTTTATGCACTTTTTTGTTTTGTCTTATTTTCATTTGTTAAACTGACATTGTGATGGAATTATGAACAAATTCATTTCATTTTTTCCATTTCCTTTTCTTATCGAAAAAAGTCGCTATCTGTGTTTATAACAAGTAATCAATATTGTCTTTTGGATTGGAAGTTAATTTTCGAGCAATGTTTTACATTCGCTGTTATTCGTACAAAGCAGTGATTAACATGAAGAAATAATGATACACTAATCGGACAAATCGCACATACATAATAGATAAAGCAAAAACGAAAAAATTTAACTTAAATTGAGACTGCGACCGCGAATTCCAAATCGAATTGCGAACAGCGCTTTATATTATTTTCATTTTAAGTTCGAATGAATAATCGTGTAACAAAGTAAACAAATACCCTTGTGTTCAGTTTTTGTTTTTGTTCCGCGCGAGCGCTCCAGAAATGTATCCCGCGCAAGTTGGGCCAACACTGGCCCTAGCGGTCTCGTCAACAGGGACAACTTTAAAAAAAAATGTATCCCGCGTTCATTCTAAATACCTGCATATCGATCCGATGCCGATTTCCCGACTCGTAGGGCCGAAATATAAAATCTCCAATCGCTGGCGACCCGGAACCAGTGTCTTCATTTGCTGCCAGCCAAGGTTCTCATCAACTTACTGTGAGTATTTCAGCCGCTGGAGTACGTCGCCACCAGCTTCAGGGCTAGCCTCTTCAATGTCAATTGTAAATATTCAAAAAAAAAAAAAATCAACCGTCGTAACTGGAACAACAACGACGATGCAAAGCAAATCGAAGACTCGGAAGAAGAAAATTTGCCCCATCAGATCGGATTTGGAGCTAAACATTTCCGAGGAATCTCTTCGCCTTCCAGAGCAGGCAGTCAGCATGTTTGGATTAATCTGGTTCGTCTAATGTGGTCCTTTGATGACTTGATTGGTGCAAGAAGGAAGATAAACGATACATCCGGAAATAAGGGAAAAATGTTGAAGAAGACATTAGACTGGTAAGGTCCATCTATTTTATTATTACTCTACTGGCGCACACCCGTAAATATATTGTAGTTCGTAGAAGAGTCCAACACTGTTCCTATTATTAAGTTCATTGTAACATGACATTTTCCTGATTAGGTTATCTACAATAATTATTGTTGATAACTGCTTATTGCCAACTCAAGTCCATCCTCTGCCATAAGAGCCAACGAAGAGCACGGTCCATATTAATGTGTCCGAAAAAAGTAACAAATTTTAGTGAAGTTTTGTTGTCGTGTAAAAACTATTATTCTTTGATCTACATCTCTTTCTGGTTAAAATTTCGATGAGTTTAAACAGTTCTACTTTTGCCAAAAGTCTTCCTGTTAGTTTAAAATTTACATAAACTGTTCGACCCATGCTCGTTACTTTTCTAGTTATCTAATAGTTCTTATATTCCTTATATGAAAAAAAACACTGCAACTTACGTATTCCCGATTGGAAGGCCAAAGAAAATTCTGCTATCGATCCTCCCGCGGAAGATTCCCATGTGAAGTTTTATCGCAGGTCCTATTATCCAAGCTTCTTCAAGGACATAATCGTTGGAACTTAGGTATTTCGTTTAACAGAAAAATTTCCCACCTAAAAGTTTCAACAGTTCAAATTTCATTACGCCAAAAAAAAAACGATGAGATTGCCATTTATGTTAATAAATATTTATTTAAAAAAAACCTCTAGGTAAATTTAATTGAAATTAAATAATATAAATTTTTAAATATACCACAAAGGTAAACAAATGAAGAAAAACAAACAAATTTTCCCGTTGATTGATAATCGATTTCATGTAGGTTTTGTAAGTTTTTCGAAAATCGAGAATACGACGCGACGATTTGAAAGGGTATGCTATTTCATCGAATGCATTCAAGACGCGTACATATAAACGGGTGAATATTGTCGTTATCAAACCAAGGTACTTATAGGGACACTGCATGCAACTGCAGGCAGTGATGCCATGTAGTTTTATAGAAAATCAGGACACCACGAAGAAAAAAAAGAGGATTTACAAGACATAACTAATTAAGCATAGATTACATTAATGAAAGCTAAATACAAGTACTGCAGACGCCTTAATTTAAGAAAATGAGGCAAGCAGAATCTAGGGTGGTCTGCAATTCATATGGAAAACATCATTTTAATATCATCTGAACCGAAGAGTATTGTCGGTTAAACTATTTTTTTTACAGATTTGTTAGATATCCTGATGATTTCAATTACAGTTAATATATTTTGTTTTCAAAATCAGGACAATTCAGTACATTTCTCAAAAACTAGGATAATTTAGAAAACCACGACGGTCTCTCGAAAACCAGTACAAATCCTGAAAAATCAGGACACTGCACCTCTGCCTGCTGGTCACAGTCAGGTCGAGTACAACTTCGGGTGTGTTCTTATACCAATACACGGAATCGTCCATCTTGTGACAGGCAATCGTAATCGTAGGCATGGTAGGCGAACAATTGGCTGTCAAAAAGCGCTTCGTCTCCTCCCCCAACTAATGAGAAACTTGCCTACTTTTCCTCAATATGCATCCACCCGTAGCTGTAGGCACTCTGGTCACAGTGACACCTATAAAAACCTTGGTTACATAACGACGATAGCTCACCCGTTTATGTACGCGCGTTGAATGCATTCACGGAAATATCATACACTTTCAAATTGTCGTATTTTCGGTTGTCGAATATCTTACAAGAATTGAACGAATTCGGTTTTCGTTTGTTTTTTGTTTCGTTTATTTATTCATAATGGTTTATTTGAAAATATAGTATATAATAATGGAATTTGCCAAAAAAAATTCAGATATTCAACAACATAAATATCACTCTTTCAATGTATATTATTGTTCTTTTTTCGTGGCAACAAAAATTTAATAGGACCAAATTTGTTTGGAGAAAGATTTTGCAGAAAAAATTTTGCTTATCACATTGTCTGAAAAAAATTAAAGAAAAATGTATCACATCCGAAATTCGCAGATTATTATCAAACTAACTGAAATTATGTTGGATTAGTCAGGGTAAAAACTGTGTGGAACAAAACGCAAATATTATAATATTTTCGATATCTGTGAATCGCCCTTTTGAGATATCTTGTTGTTTGCTTTTTTTCTAGCTGTTATTTTATCTTGCGGGTTTTGTGAACGTCGAAATTATTGAGAATCATTTTAGAAATTTAGATAGGTAGTTCCAGCGATTATGTACCCTAGAGAATCTTTGCTAAGATGCAGCCCAGATTGAAAACATTTTGCTTAGCACATCAAATTGCAGAATTTCTCAACAATCGACAGAGGAAACTTCATTAATCTTCGGCATTCTGTAAGTAAATTTTTTTTTTCTTTGAAGTTGTCCTTGTTGTGGGACCGCTAGGGCCAGCGTTGGCCCAACTTTCGCTGTAAGTAAAATTTAACGTCGGAAAAATGGAAAACTTTGAAAAAAGTTTAATAAAAGTAACTGCTAAAGCTTATCCCGAGCAGACTTTTAAGGCAAAACAACACCTCATTTTGCTATCATGCCTTGAATGTAAAATTTGATACTATTTTGCCCGAATAAAGGTGATACAATACCAAAATTCGGGTATAGTTTTAGATTGAAAGATAGCACAGTGATGCCAAATTTTTCTTTTAGTGAAAGCTTAATGATGTCTTGTTAGGAACCTTTTTTAAAAAAATATTTGATATCACAACGATGGCAAATTTTGGTTGTTAATTGTACCTAAAGTTGGTACCAATATGCCCTCAAAACTCGCATTGAAACGTTGGCTAAACGAGATATCATTAAGGTTTCAGTGAAACCTACAGTTGATATGATTGAGGTATCCATATATGAAAAGTGAGACCCAATTTTGGTATTGTACCACCTTTATTCGGGCAAAATGATACCTCATTTTACTTTCAAGGCATGATAGCAAAAATTAGGTATAATTTTGCCATAAAAGTCTGCTTGGGTTGGATTTACGTTTGTGAGGCATTCAAATGTTTCTCTTAATTAGAGAAAAAACAAAAACTTGATCAGGAAATGAAACTTGATAATTGAGAGACTCAAAGCATCACTTTATTTCAGATCAAAGCATCAAAAACGTCAACCCAGCGGAATCAAAATCATTGAGGCAGAAAACTGATGCAATTTGCATATTAAAACCGCCCGAAATCACAACCAGCAGCCATCCCACATCGCTTGCCCTGGAAAAGGGCGGGGGAGTCCAACAGCCAAGTCAACGATCCGCTGCTCCAGCTTCCCCAAAACTGGCCCGGCTGTCATTGTTGCTTACTCTCATCAGAAAACATCATCTTTAGCCGGGATTGGCGGGTGTTGTTTTTATTTTGTTTTTTTTTTTTTGGGACCGGGAGGAAACCCGCTAAAGAACGCAAGCCTTCAAACTAACTTAAATATGACCGAATAACAAGTTCCTCTCACCCCTCCTTCGTTTTG
This sequence comes from Uranotaenia lowii, assembly GCF_029784155.1. Classification (NCBI taxonomy): domain Eukaryota; kingdom Metazoa; phylum Arthropoda; class Insecta; order Diptera; family Culicidae; genus Uranotaenia; species Uranotaenia lowii. The sequence goes on from NC_073692.1 coordinate 424,709,481, forward strand.
CTCGGTCGCAAATTTATTACAAATCTTTTGCATATCCGGCCATCCACGAGACAATTTCTGCGTACGTCTGTCCCCTTATTTTGGAAAAAAATCAGAATCGCGCGCTTTCGAGTGAGTCATGTTCAAAAAATACCGCACCCTTTCCACCTCCTCGGTTGTTCTGACTCAACCAACGCAAATTTAACAGATTGTTACACGTTCTGGAAACGAAACATCATCAAAACATGCTAATTCGTATGTAGGTTTTATGTGGCATGTGTGTACTTTTTTCCGGTTGTTACTGCCAAAACGCGTTGACAATGACACACCCTTTCTGGTACTTTGCCCACTTCATGACGCCCTCTCCTCCATCGCTAGAAAACAAAAGCGTTATAGGGAAAATTTCATCATTTGATATGAACCCATCTCTCGGCTCGGAAAGCCATGCTGAGTCTGGAAGAAAGCGGAATTGTTTGTTTTGGCGCTGCCTTATTTTCTGACTGGTTGACAGAAACGAGAAAAAAAATCACCCCAACTCAAGCTAACGTGATCCTCCAGCCTCCAGACTCGTTGACGTTTATTTTTTCGTCTGTCATCGGCAACACCAGAAGAAAATCCCGGTTCGGAGCCCAAATTTAGCATACGAACCACGATGAAGACACTTACAGTTAGTTTCATCAATTTAGGTGTCAGAAATTGGCAATCGTTTTACCCTTCGATCCGCGCACGGTTGTTTGCATAATATTGAAAGGTGCAGTAAAAATTGAGAGTTTATTTCTTCATTATCTTGGCATCGATTGGAAATCGTTTAAGATTTGAGAGTTGAAAGAAAACGGAAATTTATACTAAGACTTTGACCCTTCCGGCTGAGATTTAATTGCCTTTGGGTATAAATATTTGATTTCGATTTTTACTTAACCCATATCAAAAATTTGCTGTTAATAATTTCCGTTAATATGGTTAAAAACGTCTTAGCTGAATGAAACTTAAAAAAGGAAATCAATTTATCCAGTTTCTTTCTAAGATGATCACCAACAGTAAATCGGTTAAGTAAACATCGAAATCAAATATTGATACCCAAAGAATAGAATAGAAGAAAAAAATATATTGAATTGAACCTCAATTATTAGAACAGTGGAATATCATCACCTGATCTGACTTAACAATTGGGAATGCATGTCATATGATCTTGCTGATTTTGACGTTAGGGGTTCATATCTTTGGAAGAAACTGAAGTTGTTGTTTGAAAGTTGTTCTTTTAAATACTTTTAAATTTTAACAGCATCCAACTAGTCACAAAATGTTCATTACCACGCAAAAAAAAATAAATAATTACCATCAAAAATCTAAACATTTTTTAACGCGAGAAAAACTGGAAAATATTTATGACAAAAATGACAAAAATGACAAAAATGACAAAAATGACAAAAATGACAAAAATGACAAAAATGACAAAAATGACAAAAATGACAAAAATGACAAAAATGACAAAAATGACAAAAATGACAAAAATGACAAAAATGACAAAAATGACAAAAATGACAAAAATGACAAAAATGACAAAAATGACAAAAATGACAAAAATGACAAAAATGACAAAAATGACAAAAATGACAAAAATGACAAAAATGACAAAAATGACAAAAATGACAAAAATGACAAAAATGACAAAAATGACAAAAATGACAAAAATGACAAAAATGACAAAAATGACAAAAATGACAAAAATGACAAAAATGACAAAAATGACAAAAATGACAAAAATGACAAAAATGACAAAAATGACAAAAATGACAAAAATGACAAAAATGACAAAAATGACAAAAATGACAAAAATGACAAAAATGACAAAAATGACAAAAATGACAAAAATGACAAAAATGACAAAAATGACACAAATGACAAAAATGAAAATAAAATAACAAAAATGACAAAAATGACAAAAATGACAAAAAGACAAAAAGACAAAAATGACAAAAATGACAAAAATGACAAAAATGACAAAAATGACAAAAATGACAAAAATGACAAAAATGACAAAAATGACAAAAATGACAAAAATGACAAAAATGACAAAAATGACAAAAATGACAAAAATGACAAAAATGACAAAAATGACAAAAATGACAAAAATGACAAAAATGACAAAAATGACAAAAATGACAAAAATGACAAAAATGACAAAAATGACAAAAATGACAAAAATGACAAAAATGACAAAAATGACAAAAATGACAAAAATGACAAAAATGACAAAAATGACAAAAATGACAAAAATGACAAAAATGACAAAAATGACAAAAATGACAAAAATGACAAAAATGACAAAAATGACAAAAAATAACAAAAATGACAAAAATGACAAAAATGACAAAAATGACAAAAATGACAAAAATGACAAAAATGACAAAAATGACAAAAATGACAAAAATGACAAAAATGACAAAAATGACAAAAATGACAAAAATGACAAAAATGACAAAAATGACAAAAATGACAAAAATGACAAAAATGACAGAAATGACAAAAATGACAAAAATGACAAAAATGACAAAAATGACAAAAATGACAAAAATGACAAAAATGACAAAAATGACAAAAATGACAAAAATGACAAAAATGACAAAAATGACAAAAATGACAAAAATGACAAAAATGACAAAAATGACAAAAATGACAAAAATGACAAAAATGACAAAAATGACAAAAATGACAAAAATGACAAAAATGACAAAAATGACAAAAATGACAAAAATGACAAAAATGACAAAAATGACAAAAATGACAAAAATGACAAAAATGACAAAAATGACAAAAATGACAAAAATGACAAAAATGACAAAAATGACAAAAATGACAAAAATGACAAAAATGACAAAAATGACAAAAATGACAAAAATGACAAAAATGACAAAAATGACAAAAATGACAAAAATGACAAAAATGACAAAAATGACAAAAATGACAAAAATGACAAAAATGACAAAAATGACAAAAATGACAAAAATGACAAAAATGACAAAAATGACAAAAATGACAAAAATGACAAAAATGACAAAAATGACAAAAATGACAAAAATGACAAAAATGACAAAAATGACAAAAATGACAAAAATGACAAAAATGACAAAAATGACAAAAATGACAAAAATGACAAAAATGACAAAAATGACAAAAATGACAAAAATGACAAAAATGACAAAAATGACAAAAATGACAAAAATGACAAAAATGACAAAAATGACAAAAATGACAAAAATGACAAAAATGACAAAAATGACAAAAATGACAAAAATGACAAAAATGACAAAAATGACAAAAATGACAAAAATGACAAAAATGACAAAAATGACAAAAATGACAAAAATGACAAAAATGACAAAAATGACAAAAATGACAAAAATGACAAAAATGACAAAAATGACAAAAATGACAAAAATGACAAAAATGACAAAAATGACAAAAATGACAAAAATGACAAAAATGACAAAAATGACAAAAATGACAAAAATGACAAAAATGACAAAAATGACAAAAATGACAAAAATGACAAAAATGACAAAAATGACAAAAATGACAAAAATGACAAAAATGACAAAAATGACAAAAATGACAAAAATGACAAAAATGACAAAAATGACAAAAATGACAAAAATGACAAAAATGACAAAAATGACAAAAATGACAAAAATGACAAAAATGACAAAAATGACAAAAATGACAAAAATGACAAAAATGACAAAAATGACAAAAATGACAAAAATGACAAAAATGACAAAAATGACAAAAATGACAAAAATGACAAAAATGACAAAAATGACAAAAATGACAAAAATGACAAAAATGACAAAAATGACAAAAATGACAAAAATGACAAAAATGACAAAAATGACAAAAATGACAAAAATGACAAAAATGACAAAAATGACAAAAATGACAAAAATGACAAAAATGACAAAAATGACAAAAATGACAAAAATGACAAAAATGACAAAAATGACAAAAATGACAAAAATGACAAAAATGACAAAAATGACAAAAATGACAAAAATGACAAAAATGACAAAAAATGACAAAAATGACAAAAATGACAAAAATGACAAAAATGTAAAAAATGACAAAAATGACAAAAATGATAAAATGATAAAAATGACGAAATTGACGAAAAAACCGTAGAATCATTTCTCGTACCCTTTTTCTCTTTTTTGTTCAATCAGTTTTCGCTCGGACGCCGATGAATCAAGACGCCTTTCACGAGTGCTCTCCAAAAAGTTAAGTGTCGCGATTCACTTCGTGTGAAAAAATTATTTCAAGCGGAATCCAAAAAGAAACGGACATGGAGACGAGGAAAAACACATTGAAAATGCAGTTTACCCCCAAAATCAGAACACCAAGCCATTTGGAAGTTTTACTTTTCATCGCCAAGATTGTTAAAATTCCGGCATCGGAAGTTTACAGTATCTACAAAGACGAGAACGACCAGTCATTCTACATCAAATTCAATGACGAGGCGTCATTCAACAATTTTTCAAGTTCGATGGAAGAAAAATACCGTTATACCAGCAACGAGCGAGAGGTGGCACTCGTGCAGTTTGAGATGGCTAGCCGACAATTTCGATACATACGCATCTTCAATCTGCCACCCGAGGTGGATGACCGAGAAATTGCCCTGGTGATGGGCAGATACGGAAAAGTGCGACAGCAAATTCGGGAAAACGGCTATGCGTACCCTGTGTACAGTGGGATAAGAGGCGTACACATGGAGGTGGAGAAGGAGATCCCAGCGAACTTGTTCATTGGACATTTTCGGGCCCGAGTTTTTTACGAGGGCCTGAAAAACAAATGCTTTTTATGCAAAGCTGAAAACCACATCAAAGCGGATTGTCCCAAGCTCGCCGGTCTCCGACAAAATGAGACTGATGCTGAGCAACAAGGTGATCGCTCATTCAGCCAGGTAACAGCTAACATACGTCTGGCTACAGCTGCGTCTTCGGCTCTACCAACAACATCTTCAATGACGAAGCTTCCATTGAAACCAATCGTACAGCGAACCATACCACAAAAACCGAGCGAAAACTTTGCCGAGCAGTTGGGAGCGATCACCAAGGAACGCGACGCCAACTACGCAACCGAATATCCCACCATCAAGGAAAGCTCCGAAGCAGCCAATTCTTCTACCAACCAACCAATGAACGTGCCCGAAGATGATCGTGCTGAAGAACCGGTGAATGACGATCGGGTTCCATTCACACCAACGAACAACAAAGAGCCAACACGAACGGCGGTAACGGCACCAAATTCTTCAATCAACATCAAATCGACGAGAGCAGCGAAGCCGAAGCGTGATTCCATCGGCATGTACGAAACCGAAACCGATGGAGAGGGAAAAAGCGGAACGGAGTATGAAGATACAACATCTGACGCTGGAGTTTCGAAAGGGCTTAAAACTGGAAAACGACGAAGTGCATCGGTGTCTTCTACAGAAACAGATGGAGAAAAACAGCTAGGTTCAGGTAAGGGTAAAGGGAGAAAGATGAAGAGCGCTAAAAAGGTAGATTCTGTGCTGGGTGCTATCGCTAACCGTTAGTTGCCAGTTTTTTTTTTATTTCTTTTTGTTTTGCGTTTCAAAGCTCACATCTTTGTTCCTTTGCCTTTGATTAGATTTTCATTTAAATTTTCAAACTTGTTTTAGAGATTTTTATATTTTTGAAACTTGATATTTGTACTTCATTTTTGCAAACTCTCTTCTTTAAACAAAGTTCAAATTTTTCCCTTAAATTCGTTTTGTATTCGTTGTTTCTTATTAATTTTGAGTCATAACTTGGGTTCTATTTGTCTATACTATGTCCTTTTCAAGAACTATTGCAACGAATAATTTGAATGCAATTAGCTCTCATCTTAAACAGTCACTATTGAAAGAGTTTGTGTGGAATCATGATATCGACATCATATGTGCACAAGAAGTGAATTTTGAAAATTGGAGATTCCTTTCTTCACATCTTGCTTACGTTAATATCAGCTCTGATGGTAAAGGAACGGCAATTCTTGTTCGAAAGACAATTGAAACTTCGAACATAATAATGAATGATAATGGGAGATTGATTTCAATGGAAATAGACGGAATAAATTTCATAAACGTATACGCACACTCTGGCTCTGGTTTCAAAAAGGAGAGAGATCAGCTCTTTACAAACGATATACTTATTCATTTGAGTACCACGAAAAGTAATGTAATTGTTGGAGATTTTAACTCGATAATTTATTCCAAGGATTCTAATAGCAACATAAAAAATATAAGTAACGGTTTGAAATATTTAATAACAACTCTAAATTTGATTGATATAGAGCATCATGTAAAAAAAGGAAAAACATTGTATACATTTTATCGCGGTAATAGTAAATCACGTTTAGATCGTATGTATGGTCCTCATGTTTTTGTTGAGAATATTAAAAATATTACTACTCTTCCTCTTGCGTTCTCAGATCATCATGGAATTTTATTGAAATATGAAATAAGAAATAACAATCAAATCACAATAGGTAGAGGTTTTTGGAAAATGAATTCTGGGTTACTTAATAATGATAATATATCGGATTTGTTTGTTGCTGAATACAACAGTTTGAAGCAGAGAAATTCTTATGGAAGTTTAAGTTTTTGGTGGAACAATGATCTCAAAAGAAAAATCAAATCTTTTTTCAAATCTGAAAGTTTTAAACTAAATCAAGAATACCATAGAGCAAAGAATTTTTATTACGTTTGTTTAAAAGAATTGGGAGAAAACCCAAACATCGTTTCAAACTATTCAGATGAAAATATTTACATAAAATCTAAAATCATGGATTTAGAGCAGCAGCGACTTAACCAATATAAATATAAATTAAAAGCCACTACCATATGCTCAGATGAAAAAATTTCACTATTTCAATTATCTTCTTTCATTTCTAAAAATAGTTCTTCTGCTCAAATGAAACTTAATATAAATGGTGAGGTGACGTCAGATCCAACCAAACTTAAAAACTATGTTTATAGTCATTTTTCTGAAAGTTTTGTGGACCATCAGGTTGGAAATATTAATGATCAAGACATGCTAGAATATTTGACAAACAGGATAGATTCGAATGAGGGTGAAAGATTGGTGGAGCCAATTACAATGGAAGAATTGAAACATGCAATCAACGGTTGTTCGGAAAAAAGTTCTCCAGGTATTGATGGAATAAGTTACGAGTTCTATAAAAAGTTTTTTGAAACTATCAAAGACGATATGTTACTAGTATTCAATTCTTATTATACGGGCGAGCAATATCCACCGGCATTATTCACGGAAGGTGTAATAACACTTATTCCAAAAAAAGGAGATCCTGTTGAGTTAAATAACAAACGTCCAATAAGTATGCTCAATACCGACTACAAAATCTTTATGAAAATTCTTTGGAATCGTTTACAACGCCTTATGAGTAAACTGTTAGGTCCAGGACAAACAGCGTGCATCGAAGAAAAATCTTGTGTTGAAAACTTGAAAGTCTTGAGAAATTTAATTTTAAAAGCTAACAACTCGAAACAGTTAAAAGGAATGATTCTAAGTCTAGATATGGAGAAAGCATTCGATAAAGTGGATCACAAATTTTTATGGGCAATTTTACGGAAATTCAATTTTCCTGAAATTTTCGTAGGTTGTTTAGAAAGAGTATACAAAAACGCAACATCTAGAGTTTTAGTAAATGGATTTCTCACTAATCCATTCAAAATTGGAAAATCAGTGCGACAGGGTTGTCCGTTAAGTATGGCATTGTTCACAATGTACATTGAACCCCTAATAAGAAGTATCTACCGAAACGTAAATGGAGTTTTGATAAATGACAGTTTCATAAAGATAATAGTGTATGCCGACGATATACATGTATTTGTGAGAAATAATAACGAATTTGACATAGTACTTGAGCTAGTTAACTATTTCAGCATTTTTTCCAAAATTAAGTTAAATTTAAATAAATCAAGTTATCTGAGACTGAATAACTGTTTATCAGGACCACATCAAATAAAAGAATCAGAACAAATTTGTATTCTTGGAGTTATTTTTAGTCAATCGCTTGAACAAATGATAAACAATAATTATAACAAACTTATTTCAAACATAAAATTCACTCTTATTCAACATTCCAGGAGAAATTTAAATATTTTTCAAAAAGTGTGGATATTGAATACATATTTGTTGAGTAAATTATGGTACATTTCGCAAGTTCTTTGTATGGATAATCGTCATATAGGATTAATTAGACAAATTTGTTTAAAATTTATCAGACAAGGTCATTTTTATTTTGTATCGAGTAGTGAATTTTAACCTATCAGTTGACAAAGGGGGACTCTCTCTTGTAGAAATCGAAGCGAAATCTCAATCATTATTTATCAGGAATCTTTTATATAGCAGGAATGGCCAAACAAATTTAGATGAATTTATGCTGAATCAATCAAGAAATAATAAACTTACTAGAAATTTTAGAGAATGCATAACGCTTGCCCAGGAATACAAAAACTTACCTCATTTTAATACAAGTAAATCAATATACGAATCTTTGATCACTAAACAAAATATACAGATAAAAATAAAACAAGAGTTGCCGTCCCTGCCATGGGAATATATTTTTGAAAACTCCAATAAAAATTTTCTCTCGTCTGGACAAAAATCCATATTGTTTATGTTGTTTAGAGATTTAATAACAACTAGAAAAAAATTGTTTAAACATAAAGTTCGCGGAACAGATTCTCCTTTATGCGCAATTTGCAATTCATTAGACACAGCTCAACATAGAATCAAGAGTTGCACATTTTCGAAGCCCATATGGTGTTGGTTGAATAATAAATTAGAACATAACTTAAAATTAAAATTAAACGACGCAGAAGATATTTTTTCTTACTCTATCAACAAAAAAAATTATAAGATGAAAGCTGCTTTGTGGTTAACAGTTTCAACAATTGAATACATTCTGAAGAAAGGAGATGGTGTGGATACTGACGAGCTTGAGGCTGTGATTCGAAGTGCTCGTTGGAACAATCGAATACTATTTGCAAATCATTTTCAAAATTATTTGAACTTTGGTTAAAGGAGAAATGATAGGATTTTAAATTTGGTTTTGTTTATTATTTTTATTCAAAATAAGGAAAATCAGGTAGCTAGAGAGGAGTGAATGTTCAAAAAGATTTTTTTTTTTCATTTAAAATTTTTTATTTGTTTTTTAATTTTTTTATTTCCTTTTTACTTTTTTTTTTATTAATTTTTTTTTCTTTTGTAAATAGCTTTAAGTTTGAGTAAATAAACAAAATTAAAAAAAAAAAAAAAAAAAAAAAAAAAAAAAAAAAAAAAAAAAAAAAAAAAAAAAATCAGGTTACATTTATTTTATGAGCTTTTGATTTTTCAAACAAACGTATGGCACTCCTTTACTCTTTCCTATCCTGTGAAGGGAACCAAATCATGTTTGAAATATATCTGGTATTCAAATACTCTTCCCAATTTGATACCACCTGCTAGATGAGCACCCGAGTTATTTTAAAAATTGTATAGGAGCTCCCCTTCCTCCTTCATATCGAATCAGTGAAAGGAGGTAGAAGCCTTATACAATCAAAGAATCTAAATTCTACTCAAATGCACTCTGCTAATGAATTCAAATAACAAGTTCTCGAGTAACCCAAACAAATTGTATGAAAATCTCCCTCCTCCTTCTCCTCTTCCCGTTGGAGAGAGAGGAGTCTTGAAACATTAAAAAAAACATTACTCGTGCTTGAATATACTTCGATGATCAATTTGTTTCTTCTTTGTTCGATCAATTCTCGAGTATCTTATGTATGAAACTGAATGGGAGACCCCCTCCTCCTTCTTATTCCAGATGGGTTCCAAACATCGTAAAAACTTGTTTCGTAACCTTATACCTTCCTAAGTGAAATTTGGATTCATTTGCATGATTAGTAATCGAAGAATGTATTAAATTGTATGGAAGACCCTCTTCCCCCTTTGTATATTCCCTATCGAAGAGGGTGTAGCCTCAAGTAATCAAAGAAACGTTTCTCGTATCCATACAACCACCCATGTCAAATTTGGTTCCATTTGCTTGAGTAGTTTTCGAAAAAAAAAAATAATTATGGTAGGCCCTTTCCCATTTTTTATCTCCACACTGGAAGAACGGAGTAGTATCTAACCATCTTTGAAATATTCTTCCTACTCGTATGACTTCGCATTCCAAATTTGGTTCCGTTTGCTTGATTAGTTCTCGAATTGTGCGAAAATTTGTATAGTAGCCCCCCTCCCGCTCCGTGTTTCCTCAATAAAAGAAGGGATGTGTAGCAAATCATTTAAGGAACATTTTTCGAATCCAAATACACTCCCATACAAAATTTGGTTTTATTTGCATGATTGGTTCTCGAGTTATTCAAACATGTTTGTTTTGTTTGAATGACCCCCTCCTCCTTTCCAGAGAGTAAGAGGGGTTTTAAACTATTATAGGAACCTTCCAAAAAATCAAAGACCTTTTCTGCCAAGTTTCACGCAAATCGATTCAGTAGTTTCCAAACTATAGGGAACAGACAGGCAGACAGAAAATCCTCATTATGTGTATAGATAACATAAGCCATGAACATACGTTTAAGAAAGACGCTCTACGCTTTTGAATGAATATCGTATTGATTTGTATAGAATTGTGAATAAATCGGAACAATATAGAATATAGAATACCGTGATAAAATCGAGCTGAATTTGGCAAGTATTAAGAAAATCAAACAGTGAAAAAAATCGAAAAACTACTGTCATGCATCACGCTGAAAAATTGGAAGAGCCCTAAAAACTGATTTTCCATTCGTCCCTGGTACTAATTTTTAAATCGAACGCATAGACATTATGACCTATTCGGTGTTGGCCAAAATTCGGTACACGGAAGTCCGATTTGATAAGCAAAACTGGGTCACATCGGAAATGTACACTGAACATGATAGGAAGTAATAACACTTCAGGTTTTCTCGCTGTTTTTGCTCCCATCGTCATCATCGATGGTTTACCTCTTTCCACCCATAAAACAAAACCCGCGCTTGGAGGATGATCGAGAGTGAAATTCTTGACACGGAATATCCGGCCACGAACCGAACCCGGTTGGCTTTGAGGATGTTTGAAGAGTGAAGAGCGCAGCGCCTTTTCGATTTCGAACATGCAACAGATGATAGATGCGAGTTGCTGGCTCTGCTGCTGTCGATGTTGTGGGCTGCGGTTGGTATTTTAGGGTTGAATGAGCATCAATCGAACATACCTACTAGCATAGAACACACTCAGGACAACACAGAATAGGATAGGTAGAGTGCAGTCTCTGCTAGAAGTCGGTCTCGATCCAATTTTCTGATATGCAAAGCTCCGATAATCAAAGGGAAAATTCCCGAACGCATCACCGATCCAGTCAAATTCGTGGAATGGGCTGAAGGAAATTCAATTTTGAATCGATTACCCGCTTCGATGGACCGGTTGTATCAGAATATTGGTGATTGAATGGCGACCGCTTGCATAAATTTCCTTTTATTCAAATAAGAGAGCATTCCTCCGGTTGAACTGTTCCGGTCATTCGGCCGTGGGTTAATTTATGTTTCGCAAAAATGTTGCAGAAAACCCCGAATGCTAATCTCGATTACCATTAAAATATTCGATCAAATTAGAATAATTAGAGGTGAACGGTTTTGGTCAACTTAATCGATTCATGCATAATTGTTAACTTTTTTGGGTATTTAGTGTAATAAAAGAAATAAAATTTGAAATAAAAAGGATCAAAAAGAAATAAAGAGGAAAACTTCGGTTTAAAATTTTTCTAAACATTTCGTTTCGAAACGATGTATTACTAATTTTTTTTTCATCTTGCTCTTTACGGCCATAGAAACGAGAAGGTTTTGGGGGTTAATACCTTCCCCCCACTCCCTCCCACGAGGGTCCGGAAAATGCTAGCAAGGTTTTCTAATCTACATTCAAAATTATAAACTCACAATCAACTTCGAATGATTGAGTAAGGTTCTTCAAGAGTAATAATCTTTATTCAAAACTTATGATAAAACCTCGAAAACTATTTCTCTATGGTTCAAAATTCTGTACAGTTTCAAGCATTTTTCGCATAATGGTATAAATTCTATATTAAATTTTAAATAAAATATTTTTACTTGTTTTGGATGTTATAGTCCCATATTTTCAAAATCAAAATTGTATTTCCGTTTTCATTTTACAGATTCTGTATCCAATTTGGGATTCTTGATTTTCACTTAGAATCATCGTAAGAAAAAAACTCACATTAACACTTCAATTTTTGTTTGAACAAATTCCCAATAAATACAGCAAAGTAAGTTTTGCAATACTCATGGATTCTATCATTTCGAAACTACAGCAAATCGGTTATCGAGAACTGAAAAACCGATGTGCATAACAAGTTTTCAAACCGAATATTATGTCATCTACACTTTATTTAAATAAGATAATTGATTCATCAAATTGTTGATCTGAAATTCAGTGGTAGAAATATCTTTTGAATCTGTCATACTCAACCATTTAAGCAATTGAGACTACTTTTCCAACTTCAATATAAAAGTGGCATTTGGTGGCATAGTTTTAATAGATTTTTCTTACGCAAATAAATTATGGTTCTCCTCACAAGACGTTTAATTATATCAACTTTATGGTAAAAGGTACTAGCAAATTATATGAAGCTAGTAATAGTTCTTAGCTGGAAAACTTTATTCCATTCATCTATTTTTAGAAAGCAGCATGTCACTGTTTCCATATCTTTGTCCTTGATCTGGTTTCCGTTTCCCGATGCACTAGCACCACTTCATGTTCACAAAATTCCAATTCCAAATCACTTCATGTTAAAAGATGAGATTTTGTTTTTCAGAAAAAAAATTTGAGGCAAACAAAAAACACGTGTTTTTTTTCAAAATTAAAATTTTGAATTTATGTTCAAAATTTATGTTCAAAAATATTATTCAAAACTCAGATTCGGAATCTACTCAGAAATAAGTTTAGTTTTTGAAATATCAAGATGAACATTTCTTTAAGGAATTCAAATAACAGAAAATCATAGACTTTTAATTTCGATATTTGGGTGAACCAAATTCGCATATTTCAAATTTTGAACCACATTTCGATTGTTTACACAATTCAGCTGAAAATCACGAATTTTTTTCATTATAAATACTGAATTATAGTTTTTTAATATTATCCACAAAATTTTATTTATAAAATCGATTTTTAATAAGCAGTATTTGCTGATAAGGAAACATTTATGTAAGAATTCTGCGAAGAATGCCTTATTTTCTTGGTGAATTGAGTTGCTTGTTTATACTGCATTTATTTCAAGAGCTTAATTTCGAACTTATATTACGAATTTGCATCGAGATTGTAAGCATCAAATTTGAACCGTAAAATCGTACACTCTTTTACTTTTGAAAATTTTATTTACAATTTTCATCGATGGAAAAAATCATTTAATTTGCTCAATTTCTGTTTTATAAAACATTTTTATTCAGGTTTATTGATATTAGCTCGAGTGTTCTTTTAAGTTTTTTATTTCAATTGTATTGGCCCATACACTTGCTAAGCGGAACTGATGAATTCATTAGACTCGCTCAAGTTATGTTTGTAGTAAGGTTGCCAGAATTTTTTCAGCACGTATCCGTGCCGGACAAACCGGGCAATTTTTATATAAACACCTGACAAAATTTGGGAATTCGATTTCAATTTGATGAATATAAATCCGGGAAACATACGGGCAAATTTGATCAAAAATCAGAAATTCCTCAACATAAATAAAAAAAATGAAAAAAAAATATTTTTACTATCAAAACTCATCGATTGATTTTGAACCGTATTTAAGGCTTCCAAAAAACCTTTCATGATTATTTTTATAAAACTTGTTTTTTTTTTATTTAAATATTTGACAAATAATGTGAAAAAATCCGGGCAAAAACCGGGCAAAACCGGGCAAAACCGGGCAAACCAATAAAATCAGGGCAAAAGGGGCGGACAAACTTGGGTTATTTAATCTAAAAACCTTTGAGAATCTGCCATTTTATTGGCATTTGATTTCACAATAATCGACCAAAAATCCGGGCCATATCCGGGCAAATTTGGTTAAGGCACAGGAAAAACTAAACAAAAGTGAAGCACAAAAACTTTAAAAAACTTTTCTCATAAAACTTATCAACAGATTTTGAATTATTTTTATGAAACTTGCAAAAAAAAAATTGTTTTCGACGCTTAAATAAAAAAGTTCCACAACACAATTTCTTTTATTTTTTGTTTGATTTGACAAATAAAGTGTAGAAATTCGGGCAAAATCCGAGGTTTTTTCAATGAAATCCGGGCAACCGGGCGGAGCGGACATTTTCCCTTATTTTGTATTATATATCTTGGCAAACCCGGACAAAACAGGGCAGTCTGGCGCATTTAGTTTATGGCCTTACCGCATTGACATTTTTCAATCTTCAACTTAACATAAGGGTTTTTATCCAGATATTTACGTTTGATAAAAAAATAATTCAAGCCCGTAGTCGTGACTTCCGGTATTTCTCAGGAGTTGCATCTAAGACCTCTTTATTTCATTCTGTTCATAGATCAATTTGTTCTATTTTAAAATGGATTGAATATCTAATAATCTACTACAAACGTCCAAGGAATAAAGTATTCAGGAGCATCACCTAGAAACTGTTCTAAGTAAAATAATTATAATTGTCAGCTTTTCAATTACAACCTTATATTTAATGGCAAAACAAATTTCAAATGTCATTTTTAAATTATCGAACTTACAAAGAACAGTTCTGGATTATTTCTTAAACATAAGTTTAATTCCTGTTATGAAATAAACTATTTTACTTGAAATTTTTTAACAAGGACCAGTCCAAACATGATCCTTAAAATCAAATGATATTGAATTTGTTACTTGCGGTTCTTGGGTAACAAGAAAACCTTTATTTCCGATTTCGTAGACGCTCCTTCATTCGCACAAAGTTGATGGACAGCTGTTAAAGTTCTACGAAAACAATAAATTGTAATAGGAAACTATGGTTTGTTTGTTTTGCTTTCGTTTAGTAACTTCACCCTACACGGCTGCTTTCTGTCTGAATTCCAGCTATTGGCCTCCGTTAGCCACTTTTAACATCAATTATGCTAGGTTAAATTTGCACTCTTTAAATTTTCTCAGTAAAATTCTCACCTATACTCGACAAAATATTAGGTTCACGTAATAGGTTGGGAACCACGTACTTCTGTAGTATTTCCGTATATCCTAGATTAAACTTGCCAGATTGCCCGGTTATAACCGGGTTTGCCCGGATATTCGATACAAAATTTTAGAACAGTCCTTCCCGGCCCGGTTGCCCGGATTTCATTAAAAAATGCCCGGATTTTGCTCGAATTTTTTCACTTTATTTGCAAATTAAACCCAAAAAAATAAATTGTGTTGTAAAATTTTAGCTATTTGGCCACCAAAACAAAAAAAATTGAGCAGATTTTGCAAAAATAATCACGAAAGGATTTTTCGAAGACTTAAATACGATTTCAAATTTGTTTTTGAATTTTGATGAAAAATATATTTTTTTCAATACTTTTATCTTGATTTTTGGAATTTGACAAAATTTGCCCGGGTATTGCCCGGATTTTTGGTCTCGATTTAGAAATGAAATGCTCGAATTTTGCTAGGTTTTTTATAGAAAATTGCCCGGATACGTGCTGAAAAAATTCTGGCAACCTTATCCTAGATTCAAAAGTTACGAGTTTTTCAGGAACATTTGAACATTACATGTACGTCTACCTGTACTCGAGCGATGACACCATTTCAACCTCCTTACCACTAGTTTAAATCACTTTAGCACTATTTAGACCAAAGCTCAAAGATTGGATACAAAATTCGGATCTTTGCTGATGCAACTTTTACACCAAGCTTGATTTACTCCTTGTGTTTTGTTTTTGTTTATCTTCATTTCCTTTTCCACCTGATTTGCCGAATTCACTTCTCACCTACGTACGAATTCATCTTTTCATCGTCGAACTGTCAATTGAAATTGGGTGCGTTCAATACCGTTTTCGGTATCAAAGGTCAGTTCAGTGACAAATAATAATGTTCGAATACAACGAACAAAGTTAGATTAGAGATTCAACAAAGAACAGAACACAATTAAATCGCACTGAAAATAAGCATAAGATAAGGCTATGATCATTTAGTATCCGGGCATTTCATTTTAAGAATAGCAACATTCCTAGGGTTTGGATGTGTAAAAACTAGGCTTTTATCAGATTCTTATTGGAATTTCCAGGTGAATTTGTATAAAATATCATGATTAAGGTTTGCAAGGGTTCTGCTTCTGTGGTAAAAATTATAGCTCAGTACAAATATGGAAAAAAGTGTGCAAAGAGAAATGAGAAATTTCAAGATAAAGTTAATGTATTTTGTATAATCAGCAAAAAATATTTTTTAATATTATTTTTCATGAAATATCATAATTATCACAATCATTTCCACCAAGTATTCATTTTTTTTAATGAACATGTTTGTAGGGGGAAGTCGTCTTTGGCCGGACAACATAGATTTTTCGAAAACATAATATCCTAATAATGTTTGAACGCCATGAAAATAAAGTTAATTGTAGCCTGATATGGTGTTAGAAATATGGTAACCCGATCTTAAAAGGTAAACCAATGATAGGCATCTCAGTTCGCTCTTGGAGATCAACTTGATCGGTCGATGATCTGGTGTTTGTGCTGCTTAGTTCAGTTATAATCGGTTTATATTCATCAGTTGAGCGAACTTTTGTTTTGGTGGCATCTTACAGTTTTGGATTTTTATTCTTGAGTGGCTTATATAGTTGGTGGTAAAACAAGGACATTCAGTCGTGTAATTGTGATTTGTGATTAACGGTTAAAACAAAAATCACGTGTTGCCCTTGGAATCCATTGTGGGCCTGTATTAATTGTGCTCCAGAAACTCTCAATTAGTTAAGTGAGAGAACTCTCTCGTGGCAGTGCTACCAGCTTTTCTTGCGGATAAGTAATTGCTTTACAACGGTACCTTAAGCCTTCGTTGTTGAGCTGTATTGAGGGAAAAGGCTAGTGGTTGACATCGTCAACCGCGACCGTGAGATGGCCTCTGGCCAGTCTCACGGGTTAGGAGGTCCATCTACTCCTCCTGACCCCGGAACAAGCAAGAAACCCCCAATGTGGAATTTGAACCCTGTTACCGTCTCGAAAACTGTCGATGGAAGTTTTGCCGACCGCAAAGTGCCTGTGTGGATGGACCCAATCAATGGTGAACTTACAATTCTTGTTATGAGAAATGCTAATGCACAAGAAAACCTTCCCGATAACCCATTCTTAATCCGGAAATCTATTGAAGAGGCTGTTGGTGCGATCGAGGATGCCCGTCCTGAAGCCAAAGGTTCCCGCTATGTTTTAAAAGTAAGGCAGAGCCGACAAATACAAAAGCTGCTCACTCTAAAAAAGCTTATCGACGGTACGCAAATTGCAGTGAATTACCACGAATCTCTGAATATCAGAAAATGTATTATTAATTCCCAATATGGGCTGGGGATGACCGATTTGGAGTTAAAGGAAGCTCTTGTTTCTTCTCGGGTTGTCGAAGCCAAACGTTTTCTCAAAAAAGATCCGAAAAATAGTTCGAATTTGCTGCCAACTTCCACCATCCTCTTAACCATACAAAGTACTGTTGTACCTGAGTATGTTTTGTTTGGTTACCTTAAAATAAAGACCCGCCCATATTATCCTAGCCCCTTGCAATGTGCCGTATGCCTGCAATTTGGGAACAGTAAAAAAATCTGTAAAAACAAGAATATATGCTCGGAGTGCTCTCAGGAGCATGAAACTTCTGCTGATCAACATTGTCGAGCTGAACTCCACTGTGTGAATTGTAGTGGCCCGCATAGCTCAAGGTCAAGGATCTGCCCTAGAAAACAAGAGGAAATTGCCATCGTTAAAATCAAGGTAGATGAAGACATCTCTTACCCGGA
The DNA here is from genome assembly GCF_029784155.1 of Uranotaenia lowii. Classification (NCBI taxonomy): domain Eukaryota; kingdom Metazoa; phylum Arthropoda; class Insecta; order Diptera; family Culicidae; genus Uranotaenia; species Uranotaenia lowii. The sequence continues at coordinate 424,727,485 of NC_073692.1, forward strand.
AGCTAGAAGACGGTTTGATTCCACTAAAAAGAATGAGGGCTCAGTCCAAAACAGAATTGATATTATCAGAGATTCTCAAATTGTCGATCTAAAGAAAAATCTCGAGCAGAAGGATGAGGAAATATTAAAATTACGAGGACTTCTTGAAAAACTACTTAACGAAGTTGCTGATCTTAAGAAATCGAAACTAAACAAAGATCCAGAATACGAAACTGCTACCGAACACCTTCAACAACAACATGATCAACCTATGGTTGAACCGATGGATGATAGCAACTCTGCAAAGGAAACAAACCGGAACAAACGTCAGCAGAACAGGAACAACAACGTGTGTGGTCAACCAAATGGAAACGTGTCTCCCCCCATGAAAAAAGCTGCTTCCTTTTCGGAACGAAACCGTGAACATCTTTCAGTGCCAAGTGTTGAAAATTTATCTAGTTTTCTATCGAGTGCCCCTAATCTAGACATGGAGAAGTAGCTTGTCCTTTAGCTTGTAACTACAAGTACGTATGGTATCCTCTTGTTACTAATCCAGGTAATTTCTGTTCTCGTCACCCCCTTTATTCTTAACCATGTCTCTATCTTCCTCAAACGCTGTCGCTCTTCAATGGAATTTAAGAGGATATCGAATTCGTCGTAATGAACTTCAATTATTAGTCAAAAAATACCAACCTTACATAATTTGTTTACAAGAAACTCTATGTGTGCCTAATTGTCCAACCTTCGATTCTAACTATGAAATGTTGTGTTGTCCACCTTCAAGGGTTACTGGTTGGGGAGGGGTTGCCGTTGCAATGCTGAAAGATCTACCGTTTGTAAGAATTCCTCTAAGAACTTCTTTGCAAGCAATTGCAGTTAAAATAAGTATCCCTACGGAAAAAACATTTGTTTCACTGTACATACCTCCTTCCAGAGATAACAGTTCCCTTAAAAGCGATCTTGAAGAATTAATTAATCAATTACCGAAGCCTTTCATCATTATGGGTGATTTAAACGCTCACTCCCAAATTTGGGGTGGGAATTCTACTGACCTTCGTGGTAAGATTGTAATAGGACTGATGGACAAGTACAATTTGAATATTTTGAACGATGATTCTATGACCTTTTTAAGCCTACCAAATGGAAGCCAATCTGCTGTTGATCTGACAATCTGTTCCGGAACCCATAATTATTTGAAGTGGCATATTGAAAAAGATCTTCATGGGAGCGATCATTTCCCTATCCTAGTTTTTCCCAATCATTCCTCCCCCTCAAATCAAATAGCTAAAAAATGGAAGTTTGATAGGGCTGATTGGTATGAATATCAAAGATTTTTAGACCTCAGCTTAGATTATGATAAACAATATACCCCTGAAGAAATCGCTCAACTTATTTTTGATGCAGCTATTGCAAGTATTCCTCAATCTTCCGGTTTGTCTGGACACAGAAGCGTTCCATGGTGGAACGATGAAGTCGCAACTGCTATTAAGATTCGGCGTAAAAAGCTCAGGTTTCTGCGTAAAATTGATTCTACTCATCCTAAGTATAATGAAGCGTTGATAGATTTTCGTAAACAACGTAACGAAACTAGAAAAATTGTAAATGAAGCCAAAACTAATTCGTGGAAAAATTTTGTAGAAGGGTTAAATTCGAATATTTCCTCTTCAGAAATTTGGAAACGCCTTGCAGCTATTCAAGGTCGATTTAGAAAATCTCAACCGTTTATAAAAACAAATAATTCGCTCTCGAATGATCCACAGACAGTAGCTGATGTCTTAGCGGACCATTTTGAAGATATTGGTCGTATCCAAAGTGGAGCTTCATTTGAATCTGAGTCCTATAATTTCGAAACTCAAACCAATCTTCAAAACGAACATAAATATAACAGTGATTTAACCATCAATGAACTGAATTGGGCTTTAAGCAGATGTTCCAGTAAAAGCACTGGGAATGATGGCATAGGGTACCCATTACTCAAGTTTCTTTCAGTAAAAGGCAAGTACAGCCTTTTAAAAACCTATAATGAAATCTGGAAAACAGCATCTATACCACTAGGATGGAAGGAGTCTATAATAGTACCAATACTTAAAAAAAATAAAAAAGAAGGTTCCCCTGAAGACTATCGTCCAATATCTCTAATAAGCTGCGTAGGAAAAGTCTTAGAACGAATAATAAACAGAAGGCTGATAAATGAACTTGAAGATAGAAATTTGCTAGATCCTCGACAGTATGCTTTCAGAGCATGTTTAGGGACAGATGTCTACTTTTCAGAATTGGAAGAATTTCTAAATAAGCCAATTATCGACAAACAACACTGTGAAATGCTATCGATCGACATCTCTAAAGCTTACGATACTGTAAATAGAACTACTGTAGTAAAAACGCTAACTGAAATGAATTTTTCTGGTCGAATTTTAAAATTCATCGTAAATTTCTTATTAAACCGTTCATTTAAAGTGCGGATAGGGTCATACATTTCGTCAATTCGATCGACTGCCCGAGGAATTCCTCAAGGATCCGTATTATCTGTTACCCTTTTTTTAATTGCCATCAATCCATTATTCAAAGTCATTCCTAAAAATGTTCAAATTATCGTTTATGCGGACGATATACTAATAATAGCATACGGAAAACAAAGAAAGAGTTTGAGGGAAAAAATTCAAAATGCTGCAGAAAAAACTCAAGAGTGGCTATCGTCTGTTGGATTCAATGTTTCTATTCCTAAATGTCAACTATTACACACCTGTTTGAATCGCCGTCATCGAGGAAAATTACCAAATGTGATACTTAATGATATTCCTGTACCCATTGTAAAAAATATGAAAATTCTGGGAGTTATTTTCGATAGTAAAATGACTTTCATTCAGCACGCAAACGAAAGAAGAAATACTGCATCAAATATGATAAATGCTCTGAAGATGATAAGTGGTAAAGTTAGAGGTTCAAGAGAGATTCTTTTAAGATTTGTTAACAGTGTTGTAGTTCCCCGATTACTATACGGAATCTGCATTAGTAGCAGAAGAAAAGATAACATAATTCCGATCTTAGAACCAATCTACAACAAAGCAATGCGGTTAGCATCAGGTGCTTTCTGTACTAGTCCTACTAAAGCAATGTTGAGTGAATTTGGTCAGTTACTCTTTGGATACAGAGTAGCACTTGCTGAAGCACGAATATCAATTCGAATGCTAGAGATGGGTCGAACTACTGAAAATCTAATTATTATTAGAAGAGCGGCAGCTTCTTTCGAAGCAATCACATCTTCTCAGTTTCCAAACATCACCCCTTTGTGGAGATGGGGTGCTCCTAGATGGGATTACATTCCTCCAATCGTTGATTGGTCAATAGCAAAACAAGTGAAAGCAGGAGACTGCGCAGCTAAAGTTGTACCTATTTACAAGGCATTGATAACTCGGAAATATTCAAATCACACCCTCATATTTACAGATGGCTCAAAAACTTTGGATAATACCGGTTTCGGGATATATTCTGAGAATTTTTCTTCCAGTAGAAAGCTGAATAATGCTTGTTCAATATTTAGTGCTGAGGTCATGGCAGTACACTCAGCAATCAAATATGCTTCCAAACATAAGAACTATGCGATCTTTTCGGATAGTGCCAGTTGTCTTAAGGCGTTAGAATCGGCAAAATCCAGAAATTCGTGGATTCAACTATGTGAGACTGCTTTGAAAAATAAAAATATAAACCTGGTTTGGATACCAGGCCATTCTGGAATATTGGGAAATGAGAAAGCAGATACTTTGGCTAAAGCAAGTAAATCTGAACGAAGAATCTTTGATGAACTGCCTGGAAATGATGCAAAAGAAGAGATCAACAGAAAAATATGGCAGGCATGGCAGCTTGAACGGTCCTGTTTAAATCCACGTCCTAAACTTCTTAATATCAAAAATACAGTGTCTAAGCCCAATGATCGTAAGTGCCCATACGAACAAAAAGTTCTAACTAGATTGAGAATCGGTCATAGTTACTTAACTCACAATTTCCTTCTTACTCCTTATTCTGATCCCCCTCTTTGTGGTGCATGTAAAACTAGGTTGACAATTCACCATATTTTCCTTAAGTGTTCTATGTTGCGTTGTAAAATAAAAAAATATAATCTGGGTAACTCGATAGAAGAAATCCTAGCTAATGATCAACGTAAAGAAACACAAGTTATTAATTTTCTAAAAGATGTAGATTTATTCAAACTTCTGTAAACTTAGGATAAGAAACTAGATTAGTGTATTTTTAAGGCTTTAGCTTGAGTTTCTATTTTTTGTTATTTTTTGCACAAAGGAGGACGTGAAAGACCTCTAAGGTCAAAGCGTCAATAAACTATAAAAAAAAAAAAAAAAAAAAATGATAGGCATCTAAAGCATTTGCCTAGTAGTACGGAGAGGATCGCCTAAACATTTCGCATTTGTATTGTGGTAAGTTTTTTCAGCTTGAAAAATTTGAACTGCACATGAACGACATCGTTGATTGGTTATCTTTCGACTACAGAAGATATAAGATAATAAAACGGAAGTTCAAACGAAAAAAAAATTGTCTATGACCAGACACCAAGTTGTTGTCTATGACCGGACAAGAAAATATTTAAAATTATAGATGATTTCAAACTTGAAACTTTCATTTTTTCATCTCTATAGCACCCTCAAATGGTTAGCAGAAACTATTTTGGTCCTCTGAAATATTTTAAATTTTGCTGTTCGGTCATAGACAATTTTTCTCTAGTTTTTTCGAAACAAATGTTTCATTCTGGTTTGTCAAAAAAACTTTTATGACTGGCTTCATAGAACGTTCAGTATTGGAAAACACACACTCACAAGACCTGTGCAAGTGATTTCAGTCATTTTGCTACGTTTTTGAGCCATTGGTGGCAACTTTGGTAAAGTAATTCGTAGTGTCCGGCCATAGACAACACTTTTGGAAATGAGTGAAAACTAACATGAAATGATTTCTCTTACCACATGAATATGTTGTAACAGGCTCGTGCGAAGGACCCGTCCATGGGGGGGTTTTCGAATTTCAAATTTAGCTAAAAATAGTAGCAATACCAAAAATAAACAATAAAAAAGGAAAATTTTCAGAAACAAAATTTTCAAATCATACCAGAATGAAAGTTTCAAATTTTCGGTAAGTCATTGATAATTTTTTTTAAATTATGTTCTTTATTCTGAACTAAAAATTGGATTAAAAAATGAATTTCTAAGCTAATTAAAAATTGACGTTTCCAAAACACAGAGCTTAAAAAAATCTGGATTCTGAAATATAAATCCAATCAGGTAAAAAACTAACCATGATTAGTTTTTAGGAAAATGATAATAAATGTTAATTTTCATTTATCCTAATTAAAATTCTGTTCTTCATTTTCTACTGAAAGGTGATTGAACAATTCCGCTGTAGTATTTTGAATTTTGAAAAAAAATATTCAATCGCGATAAAAACTGTGAATTTTTGATAACTCAAAAAGCCAATTTGAACTTTGGAGAATTTATTCAATTAATGATGGTTTAATTTTATTTGATAAAAAGAAGAATAGATATATTTATTATTACTTGAATATGCCAGTAGAAGAAGTCAGAGAAAAAACCTTTTTATAGGTTTGTGGCTTAAATAGTTAATTTTTGAAGTTCAAAATAGTAATTTCATGTTCCATTAAACTTACAAGGAAATGTTAGGAAATGGGTAATTTCATGAATGATCAATGAAAACTTATAAAAATTGAGAGATAAGGAGTTCCAAGTTACAACAAATATTGTAAGAACAAAACAAATACAAAGTTAGTTAACAATTCGCATTAAAAATTAAGATTAAAGCTGCTACCTACTTCAAATCACGTTTCAAACTTTTAAAGATTAATTTAAAAGCCATGATTGATTAATAAAAGACGATGTTATCTAAAAATAAAATTAATGAATAGATTTTAAATTTTCAATCACAAGTTTTAAAGTTTAAAATTACAAGCTTTGAGTATTTTGTCTCTTTCGATTGTAATATTGGGTCCAGGAAAGAACAAAAGGTTGAAACTATATTTATTTTATAAAAAAAAATTAAGACGTATGGGCTTATTGGTCAAGTACACAATTCGGCAAGTAAATCAAAGAATTGGAGAAAAACTGCTCTTTAAAATTCTGTTAATTGATTTGAAAATTTAAACAAAATATGAAAATGAGAAAGATAAGTTTCTAAATCATATCAGGAGGTTTTTTTAAATAAACACGTTTCACCATAAGAATTTACATAGTTTAATTGATGACTCAAGGCAACAGCATTTTGGTGCTTTTAATGATTGATTCGGTAGATTTTAGGGTTAGGAACTGGAATTTTTTATCAAATTTGGTCGAACCCGTTGAGTTTTGGTGATAAGGAGTTTAAAAATCTATCAGTTTTAAGTAAAATCAAACATTGATAACTGATTAACCAACAAACCTAAATATACGAAAAAATCTGATTCTGATTCTGTTTATCGTACTTCATGAAATTAAGGAATATTATTATCATGATGAAAATGATGCATGATCTAAAAAAATGTAAAATTCAACACTTTAAAAAAATTGAAGGATTTCATCACAAGTACTTTTGACATAATTGTAAAAAGTGTAAACAAAATATGATTTCATTTAACACATTTGTTGAAACCTGCAAAAAGATTTCTTAGAAATATCTAAAATTCAGTTCAGTTTAAAACTTCTTAAAAATTTGATAAATGCAAAAAAAATGTAAAAAAAACATGAAACTTTTTTCGCAAAACTCAAAAATACTTGAATTCTTGAGGAAAGTTGATAATTCATTAAAAACATTCAGTTTTGAATGAAAGGTTTTTGATTTGAGTTTTTGTATAAACAATGCAGAAATTTCTCAAATACTTTTTACATATTTCCAAATGCCTTTTTAATAACAAAAGATGATAGAAATATTGCGTATTCAGATTCAAGGTACCAAAATTAGTCGAAATTACCTTTTAAATTCATTGCACCTCCGAAAAATGTATATTTTATGGCCTTGTGTAAATTATGTGTTGTGTTGAGCATTTAGTAAAACAAAAAACACATAATAAAATTTGGTCGAAATTGGTTTTTTGAAGAATATTAAATATCAGCATAAAATTTGTATTAAAATAACAGTTTTTTTAAATAAAAAAATGGTTCGTTTAAAACTCTGTTCTTATTCATACTTCTTAATAAAAACCAATATTGAAGACGAGGTAGGGTTTTTGTATGTCAAGGTCTGAGTTCCTATACAAAAGATCAATCGAATTGCAATTTAGAACCAAACTTAGTTTCAATTCGTAAACGTCGAATAGTATCGTAGATCCAAATGTTTCAAGCCAAGGGTGAGTTAAGGTTGAATTCCGCCGGATGCGAGAAAAATTTCTGACTTGCATGTTAACACTTATTTTTAAATACATTTTGACAACAAAATTTTACTTAGAAAAAATCTTCATGGGGGGGGGGGATAAACCCCTAAAACCCCCCCCCGTTCGCACGGCCTTGTGTTGTAAATTAATCATTTTCTAAAATAGTTAAGTGATCATAATATTGATACTCTTCAAATCAGTAGAGGAACCAATATTAACAAAAATCTATTTTTGAAGTTATTGCTTAAAAACTTTGAGTGTCCAGTAGTAGACGACTTTCCCCTAATTGCCCGGACACTAAATGATCATAGCATTACGTATTTAATTTGCAACAACAAACCAATAGTGCAAATAAGCTTAAAGTATTGTAGTCTTAAAAAAACTTACGAGTTAAGAAACAAGTCACAATTAAGGATTTTTTCGGAATAAACTTAGAATAAACTTAAAAAAAAAACATGAGGTTTCAAATTGTCCAAAGAATATTCTCACACTTTGAGACTTTCAACTCAAAAAACAAAGAAATCAAATTTTTTCGTATTATTTATCGGTTCAGCTGGAAATTCCCAAACATTGACAATCACAACGCAACAACACAATCCTCGAAATGTCAAATTCCCAGAAGCTGGGGATCAACAAAACATGTTTTCGCAAATATTGTGTTTGGCGCAACAATTTTCGTCCGTACGAATTCGTCCGAAATCCTTTCGGAGCTTATTTTTGTGTTAAGTTGGCAAAACCAATCTGCCATCCACGGTCGGTTCATGAAGAAACGAGACGAGATTGGAGCAACCAAGTCAGAGGCAAAGGCAAACGAAACAGAAACAAGCTTTTGTTCTATAACTTTGCATCAGGAGGAAGCCCGCAGGGAGTTGACACCAATTTTTCGGCTTACACAATGATACCTTAAAAGCTCGAAGTTATGGCCCTTTTCGGGTGCGACGGTAACGAAAGGGTCAAACTGAAAGCGGGGAGTCAGCAACTTCACGAAAATATCTTGTTAAAATCTGCTTAATTTTTCAAAACTCTCCAGCACAAAGCAGACAGCCGGACAGGGACAAAATAATATCAATTTTCGTTTTGAATGATTCGTGCGAATGTTAATTTGTGAATAACTCCCTCAAGGATTCCTCCCTCCCGGGAAGCATCAAAGGAAAGGGGTTTAGGCGGCTTGGTACGGATCAGAAAATTTAAATAAAACAAATTCTGCTTCTTTTTTCGCCCTGTCGTCGCCGTGTCTTGTCGTCTGTTTATTTTTCCCTTCCTGCATTCGCCCAGAGAAGATTTCTGAACCGGGAAGATTGAATTTTTCGGCTTCCCCGCGTCGTCGACAGTTTGTTTGTTAAGATGAGGAAGGAGCAGCAAGGAAAAAAAAAAGTTCTGTTGCTTGTAACGATTTTGCTGTCCGTCGAGGAGTGCAATTTTCATTTCTCAATTTTGTATTCCCGGGAAATTGTACGCCCCGAAAGATCGTGGGAGCTCTGATTGTGCTCCGGAACAACTCAAAGGGTCATGGGAGGTGCCCGCGCGAGGTTAGGGGGCGTCTTTTTGGCAGTGCATGCCAAGTTCAAGGGTTCCTCGAGGAAGTTCGCGGACCGAAACGCGCGGATTGAGTACAGGAAAAATTTAAATAATCCATCTCGCGACCGCTGCGTAACATGCGTCTGCATAATTTCCGCCTGGATTGCGCCGCTGCTGCTCCGATATGATTTGGCCAGAAGCGCGATATCCATATCCCAGATCCTCTCTGGTTAGGTTCGGTGAAATTGCCTGCTATTCAGTGCTTTCTTTAAGCTTGTTTTTTTCTTTCTCTCAACTGAAACGACTGTTTGTTTAAGCGGAAGGCTGGTGTTCGAATGGTTCATAAACTAAGCATGATTCTATTAAATTTCTTATCGGTTTGACCATCTATAATATTGTACGTTGTAACAGGAGAACAACGCTTTTGTTATTTTAACAGATTTTTAAAAAGCTTCCTGATCCAAGCTCAAATTTATCCTTTTTCTAACGAAAAAAACGCACATATTGGATCTTAATGAAAATTGATGTTTCCTCGAAGAGAGTCTAGCATCTTTCAAATGCTAATACCACTAACCCACAGAAAGTATCCTATGTTTCATGAACATGGAAAACGACTCGGAAAATTTATTGTTGATATATTTACTTAAATTTGAATAATTTTGTTTTAAAAATTATCAATTGAAAAGTTGTTATTTTTTAGCTAGGCTTTTGTTTATAGATCCCAAAACTCATTCGATGGGATTTTCTCACTACTTTTTTATCAACCTTCAATTACATATTTTTGTTGATGGAAAACAGTGTTTCGAGTGAGAAATTTTTAATTAAAATAATTTTCTGTCGGACATTTTCGGTAGAAACGACGCACCCTATAGTTCCAACAACGTCCGATTAATGAACGAGTACTGTAGTTTTTTCATGTAGTAGGATACAATAAATTTTAGCTCATCCGATTGAGACCTGGGCAGAAGTTTTTGTAAAGTTTTCATAGGTGTCTTCAACTTTCGTTGACAAGGCTATAAATTTGAAAAAAAGATAACATTTTTGCCTTATTGAAGATCTTAACATTATTTTGGAGTTGAAATAATTAATCAGCTTTACTTTTCAAAAGCATTCATTATGGGAAGAGCCGTACAGACTTATGGGGAGGGGAGGAGGAGGGCTGGTGAATGATTTTGACGTATAATTTTATGCCAAACAATGCACGAATAAAAAAAAAATCAAAACAAATTATGTTTGTTACTATACTGTTATTCATTTTTAAGTACTTTTTCATTAAGAGTTTTCGTTTTAAATCGTTACTTAAGAAATTTGGACCTACACCAAAAAAGTGGGGTTTTTTTTTTTTTTTTTTTTTTAATATGTCTTTATTTGTACCAATTCATCATTACATTTATATTACATTATTACATTAAATTAGGTGTTCAGTTCAATGATGAACTGTCCAGAGCCCTATAGTTTACTAATCACTATAATTTATTTATTTGCATTAATTTTGCTGAGTGCAATCAAGTATTTTTATGTAGGAGAACATCCTGTAATGTCAAAAAATATTTTGAACTTACTACTAAAAACTAAGACTATCCTATATTAAAACTAATTATAGAGAGAACGAATCTCTGCGATGGAAGACTGCATCGATTTGCCTCTGAAGTTGGAGATGATTTTGTTGGCCATCTCTTCGATCGATTCAATGCCCGCAATCCGATGAAGATCTTCGGTGCTGTGCCAAGGTGGAAGCCGCAAAATCATTTTCAGAACCTTGTTCTGAATCCTCTGGATGGCCTTCTTCTTCGTCGCGCAGCAGCTAGACCAAATCGGAACTGCATACATTATCGCTGGTCGGAATACCTGTTTGTAGATTAACATCTTATTTCGCAGACACAACCTGGATTCCCTGTTGATGAGAGAATAAAGAGATTTAGTATATTTATTACACTTAGATTGAATATCTTCAATGTGATTTTTAAAAGTAAGATTCCGATCAAGTGTGAGTCCCAAGTACTTCACGTGATCAGACCATTCTAATGAAACCCCATTAAAAGTTATGGAATGATTTTCATTAGGTTTTAAAAATTGAGCTCTTGGCTTATGGGGAAATAAAATAAGTTGAGTTTTGGAAGCGTTAGGAGAAATTTTCCACATTTTCAAGTAATTCAAAAAGGAATTTAAATTTTGTTGCAATCTACTGCGTACCACCCGTAAATTTCGACCTTTGGCTGAAAGCAAAGTATCATCAGCAAATAATCTTCTACCTTTTCCTTCTGGTACATCAGGAAGATCAGAAGTAAAAATATTGTATAAGATTGGCCCAAGTATACTACCCTGAGGGACACCAGCTCTAATGGGTGTCCTTTCAGAGCATGAATTTTGATAGCTTACTTGTAAGGTTCGGCTAGTCAAATAATTTTGAATAATTTTGGTGAGATATACAGGAAAATCAAATCGAGCTAATTTAGCTACTAAACCTTTGTGCCAAACACTGTCAAAAGCTTTTTCAATATCAAGAAGAGCAACACCAGTTGAATAACTCTCAGATTTGCTAGCGTTAATCATATTAGTTACACTCAAAAGTTGATGTGTAGTAGAATGTCCATGACGAAAACCAAATTGTTCATCAGGGAAAATAGAATTCTGATTAATGTGAATCATCATTCTATTCAAAATAACTCTCTCAAATAGTTTACTTAAAGAAGGGAGCAAACTAATTGGTCGATAACTCGAAGGCTCTGAAGCATTTTTTCCAGGTTTTAAAATTGGAGTTACTTTGGCATTTTTCCATTTATTTGGAAAATAAGCCAAGTGAAAACATTTATTGAAGATTTTAACTAAAAAATTTAAAGTGCTTTCAGGCAACTTTTTAATAAGAATATAGAAAATCCCATCTTCCCCTGGGGCTTTCATATTTTTAAATTTTTTGCAAATCAATTTAAGTTCATCAATATTTGTCTCATGAGGACTTTCAAATACATTTTGTTTAGAAAGAATATCATCAAATTCAAGGGAAATTTGAGCATCAATTGGACTTACAACGTTTAAATTAAAATCATGAGCAGATTCAAATTGTTGGGCTAATTTTTGAGCTTTTTCTGCATTCGTTAAAAGAAGTTTATCCCCGTCTTTCAAAGTAGGAATTGGCTTCTGGGGCTTTTTCAGAATTTTAGTTAATTTCCAAAAAGGCTTTGAGTAGGGTTTTATGTCCTCTACTGCTTTGGCAAAGTTTTCATTACGAATGAAATTTAAACGACGTTCGATCTCTTTTTGAAGGTCGCAATAAATAAATTTCAAATAAGGATCCCTAGTACGTTGATATTGGCGTCGACGAATGTTTTTCAGTCGTATCAAAAACTGAAGATCATCATCAATTAAAGGTTGATTAAATTTATGTTTAACTTTAGGTATTGAAGCGGCTTTAGCATTGACTATTGAAGTTGTCAAATTTTCTACAGCCAAATCAATATCTTCTATTGAATTAAGTGGAACGTTTACATTCAAATTACGTTCAATAAAATTCATATATCGCTCCCAGTTAGCCTTTTGAAAGTTAAAAGCTGATTTTAAAGGGTTTTCAATGGGACTTTGGGATAAAGAAAATGTTACTGGAAGGTGGTCTGAATCGAGGTCCGCATGAGTAACTAATTGACTACAATGCTCGCCTAAATCCGTTAGAACCAAATCAATTGTGGAGGGATTTCTAATTGAAGAAAAACAAGTATGCCCATTAGGATATTCAACAGTATAATAACCTGCAGAGCAGTCGTTAAATAAAATATTCCCATTTGAATTTGATGAAATATTATTCCAAGATCGGTGTTTTGCATTAAAGTCACCAATAATAAAAAAAAAGTGGGTTAATTTCGTTTTCATCGGTGGTTAAAATCTTTGATTTGGCTAAAGAGTTTGGAAGATAAAACTTAGTGTATTTGAGCATAAAACAAGATTTTTTTTTTGGAGAGCCATCCATTTAAAAAAAAACTTTTTTATACTCGAATTAAACAAGCTCAATCTTCCATACTCTTTTGCAAATTAAAAAAATTTAACCTTAGATGAAAATAATCTAATTGAAAAAAAGAGCAATACTTTTTCGGATCAAATTAGCTTGACGCAAACTTGAACCAAATTGATGATTAAAGTTTAAAATTTGGCCTTAAAAACTGCAATATTGACACATTGTGGACTAAATATGAGAAGTGAGAAGTCTCAATTTTTCGTTTGCTGGTTTTATAAAAATGCCATGAATCAAATAATGAAACCTAATTCTACTAAATTTAACACAATACTTTCCATTACTATAATATATTGAATAAGCAGAATTTTGTCTACTGGTTTTTGAAATATAAAATGTTGAATTTTGGTGTCCGCCGGCTTAGATTTTCTCTCAGTCTTTAATGTGTTAACAATGATGAACAATACACCGAGAAAAAAATAGATTTTTTTTCCAGATTTTTGAAGTGGACATCAGGTAAATGTTTTTTCAACAGCAAAAATTTTTCATAAAAAATCCATTCTACAATGAAAACCCTGTGGAAGATTTTTGAAAATAAAATTTTTGAGTATTTTTGCATAAAACAAAACTTAGAAAATTGACTCAAATTATACTTTTCATTTTTGACTTTCAGTTGAATTACTAATTATGAACAAAAATTTGAAATCTGGAAATTTAATTAACATGCAATCATAAGTTCTTGATCTATTGAATTCTTCAACAATTTATGTTGATTGTGCAATTTATTTACAAGCTCAGTTATTTTTTTTCTGAATTTTCAATGTGCACTCTGAATCTCATTTATGAAACTGAATTTGAAAATTAAGTTTCAAATCTGAAATGCAAAATTTCTCTACGCTTTCTGAAATGTTAAAAAAAATACGTTTTTCTAATCTTAATTCCAGATCAGAATTTTATGAGCACAGTTTTGGAGCCCTCATTCATGAACCTATTATTTAAATTCTGTAGTTCGGGCTCAATCTTATTTCATTATTTAAATTATTTTTATTTTCAATCTGTAAAGTTAATCTGAATTAAAATATCAAATTGAAATGATGAATTTGAATCCAAGTTTTCTTTTTCGGATTGCCATTTCAAAGTTTTAAATGTTTCAATTTTAAGTAAGTAAATAGGTTGAATTTGAATTAAAAACATTATATTCAGACCTGAATTTTTGTTAACCAAATGAGAAAATTTTGATCAGATGAGAGAATTTTGAACTTGGGGTGGGTTTTTAAAGAGGTTTTGCCCTTAATTTTAAGTCCAGATTCTTACTCTTGATTAACCTTACTTTATTATAATATTTTGATCCGGAATTTTGATATTTTTTAGTGTAGAGAAAACCTCGAGTCCTTTTTTGAAACCTTATGGCCCCTCATGGGGTTTGACCCCCAAAATTCCCTTCGTTTCTACGGCCATGATTATTGGTATATCTGAGTCAACTGCAAGCTTTGTACGGAACTTTAAAATTTATAAATTTGTACACCTGCCATAACTTGTTTTGGTTATTTTTGGTAATTTTTTGTACTTTTTTTTCTTTTTATCCTTTTTATTTTTTTATCATGATCATCTCCTTCTTCTATTTTAGCATAACTTAGAACTGCCTTATCGCCTTTCTCCTATTATGGTCTAATAACAGAGCTTATATGAACAGCATATTCGTTGATACTCCGAATAGTTTTGATTGAGTTGGCCAGGCTGCCCGGTTTTATCCAGGTTAGCCCGGATATTTAATATTAAATTTAAGACCAGCCCCGTCCTGCCCGATTTCCAGATGTCTTCCGGAAAGCCTAGATTTTTCCCGGGTTTATTCGCATTCTCATTCTCAAATAAAATTGTGTTTTAAATATTTTTATTTTTTGTGTCCAAAGCGTTTTTCAAGCAAGTGTCATAGAAATAATCATCGAAGGTTGTTTGAAAGCCTGATATTAAATTTTTAATTTGCAAAAAAAATTTGATAAAATAATGTTTCAAGATTTCTTTTTTTTTTTAATTTTTGTTGAGTAACTCCTAGGTGGTTTTGACCAAATTACAATTTGTTAATAATAGTTCAACGAATAATTCAAGCAAAATTTAATTTTTTCATGAAAACAGCTTTGTGGATCACAAATGTGAAGAATGGGTGTAACATAAAAATAGTACCACTTAATGAATTTCTACAAAATCTAAATAGCCTTCAAGTTGTCTAAAATAACGGTCAAGAGATCGAGTCCGGTCACGGCATACATAGTTTACTTTCTGTGGGTTTGTGGTTTTAGCTTTTCTAAGATGCTAGCCATCGAAAGTTGTATGCTTAAAGATAAGTAGATGGAATCTCTTCGAGGAAACATTAAGTTTCATTGAGATCCTTTGGGGTATACTGCTCGTTTTTAAACTATTAGAATAAACAACTGCATTTTCAGGCATTTCCTAGTATTCCAATAGGTTTGAAAGAAGTTTAAAAAAAAAATTCACCTCTAGTACTAAAGGATTTGACATCTGAGCTTTAATATTTCATCAAATTGCTTGGTTTCTTAATTCAAATGACCTGAAATGATGAATGATGAATGATGAAATGATGAAATGAACATATCCTAAACTGAATTTGATTCCCAAAAACAGGATTCTCGTTCGAAAATATAGATTTTTTTAAATTCAGTAATACACCATTTATCCTGTTGTAAGTCATAGATAGCAGCACTATTTGCAGTTTAACCAAATTAAGGGTCAATATCGATTTTCCAGGTTTATTAAGATCAATATTCAGCGTTTCGATAAAGTTTTTCTACACAGCTCTATTGGGGCTCACGCTGAAGAAAACAATTCTGGATTTGTAAAAAACTCACCTTTATTTTCTTATTGGAATTTCAGTCTTTAGGAAGCAAATCATAGAATTTTACAATTTATCCGACGTTTCGGCCTTTGATGTTGACCTTCTTCAAGGGATAATTAGCATTATACGGTATGTTTTCATAAGTGTATATTGTGTGAAGAGAATTCCTGTTGGATTTTTACGGTTGTAATTGGATAAAAACTGTTGGATTTTGTCTGGACACATTTCATTATATTTTAAACATATCCCCACCGCTAGGGGGTAACCGAGTTGTGCCGCTTCCTAAGGGGGAAACTGTGAAAATAAGACTCGTAGTGGACTTCGCAGGAAGAGGGTTAACCTAAAAATTCTAGGGTGTGCGTCCATAAGGCAACATCTTCTGAGTAGCGGATGCCGTGGGTGCGCCGCGTTTGTGCGTAGGATCCTCCACTTATGGGAGTATCCGAGTAGTGCTATTCCCAACGACCGAAGTGCGGGGATAAGACTTTATCTTCTTCGCAGTGGAGATCGTTGGGAAAGGTTTAGTTCGCGAATCGTCCGAGTAGTTGCGTTAAGTCACGCGCGAGTCTAGGATAAGCTGCTCTCGATCGGCACACGACGGGCACGAAGGTGGCAAACCTCGAATCCAGGAGATAAGAGGTCAGGCTTCGAGACGTTAGAGGAGAGGTCAGATCTCGAATCTTCAGGAGGATAGGTTTGTGGGGTCAACCCCGAGTATTTACAATAAGAGGTCAAGTCCAAAGACGTAAGAGGACAGATCAGACCTTAAATCAACAAGATGAGGAGTTTGAGTGGTCATTTTTAGTCATTAGGAGAAGAGGTCAGATCTTGAGCCGTTAGAGGAGAGATAGGGCCTTGAATCGTGCACTCAGGTCATGCAGATCAGGTCTCGAGTCGCAAAGATGAAAGGTTTATGTGGGAATCTCGAGACATTGCGTGGAGATGTCGGTTTTTCAAGTCGTTAGAGAAGAGTTCAGAAGTCGAGTCGTAAGGATGAGAGGTTTTGTTGAAAGTGGTCTCGTTAGTTGAGTATTGCCTTGGAGCGCACTAGCGCGAATAAATCTCCCACTATTGAACATAGTATTTCAAATAGCTGGGAGTTGGGAGCCAGGTCTGTGGCCTCAGGTGGAGTTTAGGGAGTAGGAGGTATACACGGAGTATATCATGCGTCTCACCATTGTACCCATGGACCCAGAGTAACAAACTGGGGAGACGCGGTGGATCGCCGTGCCTTGGAATGCAATCCGTAAACCAGGATCTACCACCTGGGTAATCAATTATTTAAAAATAAAAATATACATACACGACAAATTCAGTGCATAACTTTTGTAACAACTTCAGCATAATGCTCCGATACTCCTCAGAACCATTTCCACTAAATCCCACGCGGTGAAATTTGCAAGGAATCAAAATCGTTGAAACCGATCGCCACAGTTGAACTCTCTTTCACCCCCCGAAACGCGAGACCCGTAATTTGAATGTCGGAATATTCATCATCTCTTTCTGCACCTTCCTTGCAGCACGTTCTCGGTCTTCCCCGATTGGGGCCCCCCTTTTTATGAACATGATGGAAAGCTTTGTAACGAGATATAAATGTGCGTCCCATAACCGATTCATCGGCCGGCAGCAGGTCGTTGAAAGTCAAAAACGCTCCCCCAGAAGGGCCGAACAAGATGCCCCAGCAGAGCCCTCTCCTCATGTCAACTAAAGTTTAACTAATTCACGCATAACTGGACGCTCGAGTTTTCCGAAAGGGAACAATGGACATTCCTTCATGCTCCGGGGACTTTGTTTTACATGTGTTCCGTTATCTTGTTGAGGATAATATTCATAAGATCCATCGATTTGGAAATTAATTCTTCAGCCCCTTCACGTTGACTGCAAGACAGCCAATCAATACGACCGGCAAATTTGGAACCTCTCAACAATCCCTTCAAATTTAAATCCGTAAATACGAACGAGGTCAACTCATCTGCATACAAGAAGCCTGGTCACCTGATGATGTGGGATAGGAATCCTTTCGGGAAAGGAGCAAGTAAAATTTTAAGAACGTCAGCTTAATTGAAATGCATTTCACTGATTGTGTCCTCAATTAAAACGGCAGCTGACGAATTCGACTCCCGGCCCTGATGAACGTAGATGCAAAACATCATCGTTAGCATCATCGAATTCAATCAGGGCGCTTCGCGATATCACATTTCCCTGACAGGCAGCATCGCGGAGGCAATTCAGGAGAGCGCATAAGGCATCGCCCAATCCGCTGCTTGCTATGAATGCTTCTTGACATCACGATGTATGCTAGAAGGCTGCTGCTGTTGCTGGAACGTTATGCTTGTAGACTGTCCTGTTCTGTCATCGTCAAATTGGAACCGAACATGTGCAGGAGAAAGCATCCTCGTCAAGCTGGGTTAGGCATGGCAAGGCGGCAGCTTCCAGTAGCGTTCGAGTCTTTAATTATTAAATACAAAGCGCACTGAGAGTGGTACTCATCAAGCCAGAGGAATTTCGTTGATGACTTCGAGAAACAATTTCTCATTGAGGTTTTTGCTCATTCTCATTAGCTTTGCTTAGCTTGATTGACTACTCACATCCACTTTAAATTGTCAAATGTACAATGCTTTTCCACTTTAAATAAATTCGAATGACAAAATCCGTTAGTTATTTTTAACTTTATATTTTTGGTTGAGTTGAGTGTAATAATGAAGGCTGGATAGGACTGTTTGAAAACAATAAACTGAAGCATTTTGAGCTGCGCTGATGTGGCTTAGTAAAGCTATGATTATTTAGAATCTGGACAGTTACAAGGAGTGTTTTTTTTTTAAATTATTCGATCGATTGAAAAATTTTCTCTGGAGGAAAAGGAATTGATATGATATTTAATGTAAAATAATAAAAAAAAATCGTTGATTACAAGAAATACTCTTACCTTATAGTAAATTTCACAAAATATTTTACAAAAATTCACTTCGAAAAACCAATTGGAACTTGATTGGAACTTTTTCATGAGTAGATATCTTAAAGAATTTGATCTCTTAATTCGGTTATAATATAAATTGGTCCAAATGGTCCATCAGAACACATCTGTTACATTGCGTAAAACTGGTTGCACAGATTGCAATTTATGGAACTGCTTGTAATTGTTATTAACTTGGTGTCTACCAGTCAGGCAACACTTTTTAACATAATTGAGATCAAGTGTTCTACTCCGAGGCTTGGTTATAACCAACCGTAAAAAATTCAGAAAAACTTAACAGTTCATGAGTTTTCAAGTCAACAATGACAGATTTCTGAGGCGATTGTGCAGAAATATTTTTACCACGTCTTTTTGCATCGTAAATATCTCAAACACGCGTTAACTTTAAAATCTGAAAAAATAGGCAAGATAGTTTTTTTCGAAGGTGATTGGAAATATTAGAGAAACATGATGATATTAGTACTAAAACGGAGATTGCGGGTTCAAGTCCTGCCGGTGAGCCGTTGTTTTTTTTTCGAAAAATTTATAATATTTACGGCTTATGTTCTTTCTTTCTTTGATACCTCATGTTTCTCTAATACTTTCCATCACCTTCGAAAATTAAATTTTTTCAGGTACAAAGATATACCTAGCGATTTTATAACATAAGTATTGAGGAAGTAGTCCTTTTCACAATCAACAAACGCTGTTGAAGTTTTGCATATTCGAGCTCTAGTAACATAGCTATCACCGAAATGAAGTACTCGGATACTAAATGGTCACAGTCTTAGAACGAATTTCACATCGCCAATGTTGATGCTTTCTCTTTAAACGTCTATGGCGGTGCTGGCTACGTCCTAGTAGTCAATAGATTGGAAGGAAACATACAAAAATTATTTTTTTTTTGAATAATGCCATAACACGATTTGAACTGCAAATTTATTAAAATATGGTTTAAAGTTCTATGAGTTACCAGGTTATCACTGTTCATTCAGAAAAAAAAAATCCATATTAGTGAAGCTATCGGAGAAGTATGGAAATTACAATTTGGATCACGATACATCATCGACTTGGGAATTTGGAAATCACGTTCAAGTTCAATGTATTATGTAGCTCTCTCACTTCATGTTAATGTTCGTCAAAAATATACCTTCTTTCAACATCAATCACAATTGTTCCCGATTCGGCGACAAGATATAAGGCTTCCGTAGATTTAAACAATTTATTTGATTGTTAAATTTAACCTACAACCAATATTCCAAACGTTATTCTAGTATTTACTAATAAAGCAGTGTTTACATTTCAATAGATGTGGTTTATGTTTACTTACGTTTAGTGCCTGCGCTATGGTAAATATAATGGTCTTGTTGCCGGGGTTCAGTCCTGAACGGTAGTATCGTGTACTGATCGGTGTTTTAGGTTCGTAAGTATGAGGTCTTTTCGTAACAAGCTGTGATAGCGACTTTATGATCGAACTGCGATAGTAAATGGTGATATAAACTGTGATGACAAACTGTGATGACAAACTGTAGATAGTTGTTCACTAGTTTTAGCAATAAATCAATTTTGGAGAAATTAAACCGTCTACACTAACTGTCATATGTAACTGAACGTTTCACCATGTGTAATCAAGGATCCGTTTGTAAACTAGTATGTCTTCTTTCTTCGTTTATATTTTTCTTTACCGGAAGGCTTCTCTTCAGTCAATATTGACGTCAGTTGTGGTGTGGTCTTCTCGGTAGCGGAGGCGCGTTCGCTGATGCCGTAACAACAATACTACCTAAAAATTACTCAAGAAAACTTTATATACTAAATTACTCAGCTTACTTTGCTTTACCTTTCCAACTAAAGTAAACTCAACTAAATTTTCGTAGATTTGCAAATACGATTCATCATTTTGTGAAGACCGATAGACGCGAATGATTGTACCTACTTAATGACTTATTTACTTAATGATCCCGCGCCGATCGTCCGGTGCATAGGGCCGTGGTAAAAGACCTCCACTGTTGACGATCCGGAGCAAGCGTCTTCACCTAGTCCCAGTCAAGATTCTCGTCCACAGTTCGGATTTCAGCGGCTAGGCTTTGCCGCCACGAGTTTCTGGGTCTGCCTCTTCTTCGATGACCTTCTGGATTCCAATCTAGAGCCTTTCTGCAAATCTCGTTTTCATCTTTTCGCAGCATGTGCCCAATCCATCTCCACTTACGTTCCCGAATTTCGATTTCTAGCGGCCTTTGATGACACCGGCGATGTAGTTCCTCATTCGAGATCCAGTTGCCAGGCCACCAAGCGCGGATGATATTCCGCAGGCAGCGGTTTACAAATACTTGCAGTTTTCGCGTCGTTACAGCATATGTGCACCAAGTTTCGCACCCGTACAGCAATACGGATTTGACGTTTGAGTTGAAGATTCGGATTTTCGTTTGTAGAGAGATCTGGCGTGACCGCCAGATGTTTCGGAGACTCGCAAATGCGAAACGTGCCTTTCTGATCCGGGTTTTGATGTCTTTCCTGGTACCACCATCAGGCGTTATCTGGCTACCAAGATACTGGAAGCACTCCACTTTCTCAACTTGTTGCCCAGCTACCATGAAACTGGAGGGATTTCCTGTGTTGATCTCCATCGACTTGGTCTTTCCGACATTAACTTTGAGACCTGCTGCCTTGGAACTTTCGGTGAGGTCGTCGAGTTTGCTCTGCATGTCCGGTTGTGTTTGGGCGAGAAAAACAATATCGTCAGCCAGGTCAAGGTCGTTCAGTTGCTCCATTGTTGAAGGATTCCACGGCAATCCTCGGTTCGATGCACAGTCAATCGATCCAGTCAGAATCTTATCCATTACGATTAGAAATAGTAGCGGTGATAAAATACATCCTTATCTCACTCCAGCAGTTACCGGGATTTTTTCGGACAAGACACCGTCGTGCAAGACCTTGCACAAAAATGCCTCGTATTGTGCTTCGATGAGATGGACTAGTTTCTCTGGGACCCCTCGTCGCCTTAGAGCCGCCCAGATGTTTTCATGGTTAAGTCGGTCGAATGCTTTTTCGAAATCAACGAACACCAACAGAAGAGAGTCCTGGAATTCGTTGATTTGTTCCAGTATGATTCGTAGCGTTGAGATGTGGTCCACACATGACCGTCCGGATCGGAATCCAGCTTGTTGCCGTCGGAGTGTAGCGTCGATTTTCTCCTGGATCCTGTTCAGGATCACTTTGCAGAGTACTTTGAGGGTTGTACAGATCAACGTTATGCCTCGCCAGTTACCGCACTCTGTCAGGTCTCCTTTCTTCGGGACCTTTACGAGGATACCCTGCATCCAGTCGGCCGGGAATGTTGCAGTATCCCAGATGTCAGCGAAAAGACGATGCAACATTTGTGCTGACAGGGCAGGGACAGCTTCCAGCATTTCAGCAGGGGATGCAATCGATCCCAGGTGCTTTGTTGGATTTCATGTTGTTGATTGCCGCTTCTATTTCAGCCAGCGAGGGCGCTTCCGAGTTGACGCCATTTATGTGACTCACTGTTGGCGCTTCGAGCTGCGGGTTCTGTTGGCCATCGCTATTCGTGACTCGGAAGAGTTGTTCGAAGTGCTCAGTCCATCGTTTGAGCTGATCTGTTGGATCGGTTAATAACTGACCTGCTCGGTCTTTTAGCGGCATTCTTGCATTAGTCCTTGCACCACTGAGACGGCGAGAGATGTCATAAAGTAATCGGATATCTCCATTGGCGGCGGCTCTTTCTCCCTCTTCGGCTAGGGAGTTTGTCCAGGCTCTGTTGTCTCGTCTACAAGCTCGTTTAACTGCCTTTTCCAGCTCCGCATATCGTAAGCGGGCGGCTGCTTTGGCTGACCCGGTACATGCCTGCTCAATTCCGACTTTCGCCTTTCTCCGATTATCGACCATCCTCCAAGTTTCATCCGACATCCATTCACTTCGTTTTCCACAAACTTTACCGAGAGTACCATGGCTCGTCGTGATAAAGGCATTCTTGGTTCCACACCACTGTTCTTCGACAGTTCCGTCTGTCGGCAATTCCGAGGCTCGGGATTCTAGCTGTTCAACGTATGCCCTTTTCACCTCTGGATTCTCCAACCGGCGGACGTCGTATCGACACCCGACTTTCTCCTCGCGCTGTTGGACACGCGCAACTCTCAGTCGTATTTCACCAAGGACGAGGTGATGGTCAGATGCAATGTCTGCGCTTCGTTTGTTGCGGATATCAAGAAGGCTCCTTCTCCATTTTCGGCTGATGCAGATGTGGTCAATTTGATTTTCTGTTTGGCCATCTCGGGATACCCAAATGACCTTATGTGCTGGTCGATGGGGGAAGAGCGATCCACCGATCACCATGTTGTTGTTGCCACAAAATTCTACAAACAGTTCTCCGTTTTCGCTCATCTGTTCTAAACCATGGCGCCCCATGATGCGCTCAAGGTCCCGATTGTCGGAGCCAATCTTTCCGTTGAAGTCGCCCAAATGGATTTGAATGTCACCCTTCGGAATTTTCTCTACCACGCTGTTCAGTTGATTGTAAAACTGCTCTTTCTCCTGCAAGTCGGCAACATCAGTTGGCGCATAACACTGGACCATTGTAAGGTTTCTAACCCGTGTTATAAATCTGGCTACGATAATTCTTTCGTTTATCGGTTCCCATCTAATGAGGGCCGCGTAGGCCTGCGGGCTTAACAGGAAACCAACTCCTCGTTCCCGAGTAGCATGTTCTCCTCGTATGCCAGAGTAAAGCAGGACTTGCCCGGATTGTGTCTTGTGTTCTCCAGTATTAGGCCAACGGACTTCGCTCAGTCCCAGAATTTCAAGCTTGAGGCGGCTAGCCTCTCTAGCAAGTTGTGCCAGTTTGCCTTGTTGGGCAAGGGTAGTGAACCTTCATATAAGAGAAGCGACATCTGATCCCTCTTAAAATGAGATATGTGGCAACATCGCCGAAATCTTGGACAAAAAAATTCCCAGCACTGTTTTCTGGCTCAACGTTCAAGCTCTAAAGTGAACGCTCCTTCAATCCAACAAAACAACATTGAACAAGATGCCCGAAGGATCGCGATAAACGGTATGAATGACTTGAATTTCGTTAATAATCAGTTAGCTTCCTAACTAGAAACATGATTCACCAAAGCATTAAAAAAATTGCACCTAATCATAAATTCATATGACCAGCTAAAAAATTATCTGTTTGAACTATAACAACAATCGCAATACCTTCCTTGGTTGAGTTTTCAATAAGAAAGGTAAAAGCTCTGCGACAAAAGCTCTGCGATCGATTGGAATCGATTTTGACAGTTCTTTTGCTCGATTGGAATTTTGTGTTTCAGATGTCACTTCTCTTATATACAGGTTCACTAGGCAAGGGTTAAAACGTTCCAAGTTCCAATTCGAGTCCGTGTTTTCATGCTTAAAGTCGTCGCCAAAGTTCCAGGTCGGTCATTTCTTTCGGTTTCCGTAACAATTCTTTCAATCGGGAGCAGTAGGTTGTTAGCCTAAAGTCCCTGTCCCGCGATAGGGCTGCCATCTTTGACTTAGCTGGCGGGAGCCGCATTTCATAAATTCAGCCCCTCGCTGCGAGACAGACGCTGCTTGAGCCGTCCCTGATCTGGAGAACAGACGCTCGGTTGTTGTTGCACGCCGCCCCTGACCTGGGGAACAGACGCGTGCGGCCACCTTCTCAGTCTGCATGCGACCAAAGCATCCACCGGGGTTGGGTACCCGATCTCCGCTTAGGTTACTCGCATCCCAGCCGGTATCACGGGGAGGTAGAGATAGGAGTTGTGAATAAGAGGTGATATGACCACTATGGGGTCTCGTGTTGCACATTATCCACCATTTACCAGCCTTGTACTGCGTGATTGTACTGCCTTTTTCATATTTCATCCTTTTTTTTTAAGATTATAAATTTCAACATAGATTATAAGGAGTAAATTCCAATAAAAGTGAGTTCAATAGTAATTGTTTATCAATGCGAAAAGACATACCCTCATTCAACACCTAATAACTTTTAGTCCAATAAAATTCGAAGTTACGGTCTTCGACAAAGTTGTTCACCGGAAAATTTCCTTCCGATTAAATGAGAAAATCTCGTGGACATTTTATTCATCGGAATGATGTGAAAAGCGGCAAAACGGCTTCAAAAAACTTCGGTTGCAATAGGACCCAGTATCAAAACATCACCAGCCTTGCTCCTGTCAACTAAAGGTGAACGGATCCAAGTCAGTGAAGAATATATGCAAAAAAATTATATTGTGACATCCCACCTTATTACAGTTTAAGATTTTACCTTGTATTATTTTTCCAAAAAAAACCTATTTGAAGCGTTTGGCAGGGAACTCCACGCTTTATTTTTTCTCTTGTTCCAGTATCTTTTGCGATGGTTGGCATGACCGTAGTAATCTGTGCAATTCATGTTTAAATGTAAAAAAAATGACGTTGAAAAGGAAAAAAACAGGACGCAAGTCATTTATTTTCCAGGATGCTAACCATAGTACTTGGAAAATAACAGGTAGACCATTGCGCTTAACCTCACATGAATGCTCCGTAATATGTACACAGCATGCTTGCATATCAACAAAAATAGTTATGAAAATTTGGCAGTTTTATATAGAATTGTAATCAAAATTCTTAATTTCTCCATCGATAGCCATTCAATTGTTTTGAAAAGGGCTTCAAATTAAAGATTGATTCTGCTGGTTCATCGGGTAATATTTTTGCATTGGATTTTCGGATCTGAACCATAAATAATGAGCATTCAAAAAAAATTTCATCGCCTCCCTCTTTGTTGAAAGCAATCATTATAATATTTTCTTCTGTCTATGTTGAAAATTTGATAAATGATCAAACAAAGTTCATCTTTCAGTGATGAAAAGTCAATTCGTTTGAATTTGTATTCAAATCTTAAAAGAAAAAGGACACTCATGCCGAAAATTCCACAGAATCTAAATTTTAAATCGTCAAAAAGCCCATTGCATACTACCTTCAGCTGTGCTGAAAAGCCAAATATTGTCCGTTGCATTAAAATGCATCGGTACATATTTTTCTCGTAATTTTAATGCTTGTAAATTTTAAGAAAAATGTGATTTTCAGACAAATTCCATACATTTTCCTGGTTTTTCCACAACTATTTTTCGAGGCCTCTTACCAATACGTTTAAAGAGAGCGGAGTAACCTACCCGATCTGATTAGCACACATATTCTAGATTTAGATTGAATTGTCGTAATAAAATCATACAATGTATTTAAATACGATAAAGAATATGCATGGGCCGTACATTGTAGGTGCAGATATACGGATTGTCGTAATAAAATCATGCAATGCATTTAAATACGATAAAGAATATGCATGGGCCGCACACTGTAGGTGTAGATATACGAAAATGATTTTAAATTACATTCTGTTTATATAATACGACTTCTGGTTGTCTGGGTGGGTCCCATGGCCAGATCCCGGCAACGTTACACGATTTGTCTATGTATCTTTTAAACTTTTCGTGAGTCTCGTTAATAAGGGTACGTTTCGGAATCAAAACCTTGGGGTCCGCAAGACAAGATAGTATGCTCCATTTCTAATGTCACCCAATGTTAGTCAAATTTGAATGGAAAATGAATGAGATGAAATTTGGCATGGATTCTTTTGGCAGACCAAGGAACGATTAAAGACCCCAAGGTTTTGATAGCGAAACATTAGCTCTATTTGCTGCTACCCTATTGCTTATGTACATACATATATTGTGAAAATCACTCTACTTCAAATTTTTTGAGCTAATACTCAATTTCAATAGTTTTGTCTCAAACAATTATCCCAAAAAGTTATTTATCGTATTTATCGCATGTTGGGAAATATTTTCAGAGGTTTTAAAATAAGGGTGTAAAAAATACCACTTTTTCTAAGTTTTCCTCAGCAAAATTTAGGACGACGAACTTGATTTCTAGGTTCTATTATAAAATACACAGCCAATGCCTCCAGCAATGGGTTTCAAAATCCTGTTTAGCTCAGGATGGTACAACCTTCAAGTAAGTAAACGAGAACCTTGTTACAGATTTCATGCTTTTGATGACCGAGCCACCAACACCAGCGTGTCAGCAGCAAACAAGTCAAGCATCAATCGGTCTAACGAAACTTTACCAAGAAAAATAGGCTTTTGACGGAGAAGCATAAAAATCTTCACCCACCCATGCTTTCTGCCGCATAGGGATGATGCAGCATCCGCGTTGGGTCCGTGTAGCCATTGCCTGGTTCAAGTCATTCTGAATCACTCCAAGGAAGAATGTCAACCAAGCGACAAAACGAGAATCAATTTCACCATCTTTCAGCAGCTTTCTTCGAACACTCAGTACCGAATAACCATCCATGGTGTAGGTATCTACTCAGTCAGTAGAAGATGATGTGAAAATTTTTCACTGTTCGATTCGCGTGTTCTTTTTCCTCGCCGTCGTCGCAAGTTTCACACCGAATCGAAGATATGATGTCTAAATTTATTCAAAACACATCGAACGGTGGAAGTTTGAATTGGAAATGTGACGCAAACTCGTTCCTCTTTGCTTTCCTGTGTGACGCGGCCACGACATTTGCCAGAAGGACCAAGACCTGGGTATGTTATGGAAGAGTATGGGCTCAACTTACGTCTTGTTGCCGCAGAGCGGAGGAAATATGCTGAACAGAACTGCGCTACAACTTGGCAAAACAAATCAAAAACGTGAAAAAGACATCATTATTTTCTTGCCTTCGGAATGGCGATGGGCATCGGGTTTGTGTTTTTTTTTTCTCCGCGAATCACAGATATGTGGACGTTGAACTGTTCCGAAAACTGTTTCAACATATTCATGCAAGATTATTATTCGTACAATTTTAAATATTCACATGTTTATATTGTTCCAATGTTGAAAGTTTTTTAAGGCATGTTTTTTTTTTGTTAAAAATTTTGTAGAATCAAATAGAAAATTCGACTGCATCCGTTTGTGCGCTGAGTTAAAAATTCATTCCGAACCCAGAAGTATTACACAATAGACACGGCAGCTTTACTCTAGTGAACTCGCTCAAGCTTTTCCTGAGTTAGTCAATTTTCATTTTCCATCGATGCTTCTCGATTCGTGATCAGCAGCACTGAGGCGATTTAGTTGGTTTCGGTATCAACCGAAAGGCTGGTTTTTGCGCTTAGGATTTTTCCCTCTTCTAAACCAAATCTTCATTTTTAGTTCTGTACCCAGGCCGGCTCTTTCGAAATGCATTTGGTGGATTTTCACAGCTCAAGATTTCGTTTTGGATACCGGCGTATGTTTGAGTTGAGGAAAACTTTCGAAACGAACGAACATCTCCCGTGGTCGGGTTCTTCTGATCAACAAATTCGACGAAGGCTCCATTGTCGGATTGAGGCTTTATTTTTTTTTTCAGGCTTCACGCCACAGATTGAAATCTGACACGGATGGAAAAAAGAAAAACTGAAGAAGGAGTGAGAGTGAGCGCAGAAAAAAATTGAGTGGGAAGTTGCAACAAATGTCATAAATATGTAAGTAAGTGTTGTTCGATGCGCTTCCTGGTTTGATTGGATTTTTGTAGGGTGTGAAAAGAATGTGCTGCAAATAAGGCCGATTCTTAACCAGGCGAATGCTGATCGGAAAACGCTTCGAGAGGTCAGAAGTGATTGGGTGTGAATGTTTAATCGGAACCGTTCCTTTTTGTAGGTCAGATGCGGCGTTTGTGATCTCGATTGGATTTGGGTTTGGAAGCACGTTGCCTGAGCACAATCCATTATTCAACGGCGGATTTGATTGGAATGTTTCGTTATTTTCGCTTTGCAGTTAATGTTAAAATTTACGTTCTACCGCAAGATGGTATCCATTGCCATTTTCATTTAAGTTTATTGGACATTTTTTTCCAAGTAATCATTAGAATTTTATTATGTTACTGAAAGCATTTTGTCATCCTACCATTTTACGTAGCAATCTTCATAAAAACAATCCACAGTACCCTTATTCTTAGGAAATTGCCGTTCTCATCACACCCGATAAGATTCTGCAGAAGGAACGCGAAGGTGAAATTTTCGTCGCTTCTTTTCGGAAGTATCGGATGACCGTGTCAAGATGCATTCGTCCCTTCAACATTTAGGTTGCTGGGAGGCTTTTGTTCTGGCTTCCACATATCAACCCACTATTCATTAAATTCCAGGATCGGTTTTAAAGGAACTCTTTTTTGCTCCTTTTGATTAAAACTTTTGTGTCGCGGCATTTGAAGGCCAGTGTGAAGAAGTGTGATTCAAAAACACATGGTCTTCACACTTCCTTCTGGACTTCGAAAGATCGTTCTTGTCCGGTTTTGGTTTGGAGCTTAACATAAGACTGGCCTATATTCATTGTTTAGTTGAAAACATTCAGGTCATTTTTCTAAGGTTTATAGTCTGAAAGTTATATTGGTCACTTTTGTCTTGACTATCAGTGTAAAAAACAAATGAAGATTTCAACTTTGGCATGCGGATCCGGAAAAGTGATATACGTTAATTTAATTTCAGTACAATGGATGGCCCTTCAGAATGTGTTATGGTTTGTTTTACAGAACTAAAAGTCTTTGTTTCGGATTCCAACGGAATAATACTAGTGGATTTCATATAGCCACTTAACGCAAACAAGTGAAATAGGCTTTCAAGCATTTCAAATATGAATGCTTTCAAAATAAAAACTTCAGGAAAACGTGGCTTTCAACTGCTTGTCTAAGTAGATAAAATAATAAATTCTTGTAGATTCAGTTTTTATTAATGACATAACACTATGGCAAAATTTATTTATTTATTTGTGTAAAAAAATTTACGGATCACATGTTGATCCTAATGATAACTTATTAAAATAAAAACTTAAAAACTAGTTAAATCTACAAAGTTCTCGAAACGTCAAAGTCGATGTACTCGGCGAAGCGGTTGAAAGTTCTCAAAATTCCAATTAGAGCGCTGTTGGGTCCGTAGTTATTCAGCCGGATGGGAACACAGAGCTGTAGATTTGGTTCCCTAATCCTCGGGGTCGCACACTAAGAGGAATAGCCTCCAGCAGCATGGAAGCGTCAATCCTCGACGCAAGGAGATCCACTACGACTGAAGCACGTGCAGCGTTACGACGAATTTGAAGCGTGTATCCAATTTGGCGACAACGGTTTTCGTAACTGGGTAAACGAAACGGACCTAACCAGTTCAAGTGTCGTAGGGCATACAGTATGAAATGCCTCTGGATAGCCTCTATTCGTTCAGCTCCGTTCTGGTAAAATAGGCACCAAAATGCAGATGCATGTCAAGCGTTGAGCGAACTAAAGCTTAGTTCTTTTAGAAATGGGACAGTTACGAATGCCTGTATCTCAAAAACCATTCGTTGGAACCAAATACTTTCTATGAAGAAAAAGAAGGTAATGTTATGATCTTTCATGAAAAAATTTGAAAAAAAATATTTACCGTTTTTTGTTAAAGAAATTTCTACTTTATTCTTGGTATCTCCCATTGGCCGGCGCACACTTTTTTCGGTCATGGTATTAATCAGTTTCTGCAACTTATACTTCGTAAAATCTATATTTTAGGTGGCTTCACTCTCCTTCTTCAATTTCTGATACTTTATGGTCCAATACTTCTCTGGAAACTGGAAACTGAAAGCATTTTAGTGGATACAGTTGTTTCGAAATGAACAAATTTGATTATTTTTGACCACATTTTTGAACGTTTTTTTTTCGGTACCGGTTTTACAGCTTAAGAGCTTTGGAACTATCAAAAAATGGTTGTTTGAGGTTGGATTTCTATGAGTCATCACTAGGCAACACTTTCAGCTTATCGGAGAAAATTGTGTTGGACATTTCAGCGATCTACCCTTAGTTTTTCGTTTATTGAAAATTAAAAATGCTGATATGAGACTTGACTTCCTTGATGATCCTTAACCGTTGTTGCCGATCATGTGCTTCACTCCAATGCTTGATTTGAACTTTGTGGACATTATTGACAGTGTTTGCATACTTATCCACCACAAAAACTCAGTAATTCTTTGAATAATCAACGGTTTTGTCAGCTATCAATTTGATAATGACGAATTTTAAAGGAAACTGTGCAAAATTATTTTTTTCTTTTTCTCTTGCATCGTACATATCTCAAAAACGCGTAAATTTTAAATTTTGAAAAAAATAGGCCGAATAGTACTTTTTACAGGCAACAAAATGCTGTCAAAATTTTGAATATCCGATAACTAGTTAACGAGCTATTTGCAAATGAAAGTGTCCCATTTCTAAAAGAACTAAGCTTTATGCTGCAGTACAGACTTTTTAGGCAGTACACATCTTTAAACTTTAAACTTAAACTTGTTACGCGAAATAAGAAGCCAAGACTTTTAGACGATTTATCGACGATGTAATTCGTATGACTCTTAAACTCCAGCAGATGGTCTAGTATAAAGCCAAGATCGTTGATGTGATGCATTCGGGCGATGGTTTCGTTCCCAAGAGCGTAATCTGCGTGAAGAGGGTTCCGCTTGCGAGAAAAAGAAATGACCGCACATTTGCTGTGGTTCAGAGGCAAGCAATTGGTATCACACCAGTGAACGAAGTTGTTGAACTGCCTTTGCAAGAGAGCGATATCGTCTTGGCCATTGATGGTGTGGAAAAGTTTGAGGTCGGCGGCATACGCAAGTTTTGAGCCGTCCAGAGGGAGAACATCGTTAAAATAGATGACAAAAACTATCGGTCCCAAGTGGCTTCCCTGGGGCACACCTGAACAAGCGGAGAATTGTCTAGAAAAGTAATTTCCAGTTTGCACTGATAACTTTCGTCCCGTTAAATAGCTTCGAAACCAGTCCAGTAGGGATGCACAGAAGAACGTAAATAAGATCCCTGAATCATCGTATACTTTCCCTATTAATTCCCATCATGTGCAGGTTAAGAGCTTTCTATGCATGTGTCGCAAGTTCAAATCTGATCATTTTGATTTTTTGGATTCCGCAACCGGCCAGATTGGCCAGCCAACATGGCAATGTTAGTGGAACCGTTTTGACTGTCGCGACATTCATTTTAATAACATCTCATTGAGATTCTTATGGATGTTACGATTATATTCTGTGACATTCAAAATGTTAAATGTCGCCATGAAATTTGCCAATATGAATGTCATCGAAGCAACGACCGACTTTCATCAGCTTATCGTAACATTTTTTTCCATGACTTTCACAATCTCGATGCAAGTTGTGACATTCATCCCAAATATTATTTGACATTCTCTCGAGGGAATTTCTTAGCGATGACATTCACAAAATCTTAAAAGGACATGACTACGACAGTCGTTTTCGTACTGTTGAATGTCGCTCTAGGCTTCAGAAGAATGCCAAATAACATGCGGACAGTTATCATCCCTGGTGGACCCGTAGATGATGTATTTTTAAGCTTTGCTATTGCCATTCAAAAGGCTGCGTCATCGAAGGCAATACCGTTTAAGGAAGAGCCTAGAAGTGTGATATTTCCTACAGCCATATCCAGTTGCTCTTATGAAATGGACCCAGTTGTGAAAACGCTAGAAAATTTCTCAGCAAAGAGATTGCATACTTCAAGATCGGTGTTCGCTGTATGGCCGTTCAAAAACATTTAAGACGGAAGCCCGGATTCTTTCCGCTGATTTTTGACGAAAGATTTCGGTTTGGTCTTAAAATTACGCTGTAGCCGGTGTAGATAGTTCTGATGGCAACGCCTACTGCTTTTTTTTAAACGCCGTGTTCAGCTTGCGGTATTCTTCCTTTGTACAGAGGGACTTGTGCTTGCTGAAGTTTCGAGGAGCACGAATTTTTGCCGTCTTCAGTTGTCGGAGTTGATGAGTGACCCAGGGAGCTCGTGGGTTGGAGGGTAAGCTACGTTTCGGAACATGGCGGTCAATTATATAGTTCAGTATATTTGCAGCGGCTGCATCAGCATTAGACATATCGAGCTCGTTCTCCCATTCGATAGAATCCAGGACGAGTGAGATAGCTTCGTAGCCGACGTTTTTGAAGTCAATGAGACAATGAGACAAATCTATAGTTTAACTTTTTTATTTTAACTAATTACTTGAAACCATTTTTGTCGAGCATGTTAGTTTCAAAATGCGAAACGATGACTTTAAAAAAAATATAATAATCATTTACAAAAATGTAACAGAGATGAGATATTGCTCTAGAAGGACCTGTAGATACATGCCTGCTACTCAGCACACCAGCTGTTGTGGCTGAGGAAAAGTTGGACATCGCTCTAGCGGCAGACCCATATCGTAGAGCTGCGGATGGCGTTAATTGAGTAACCGATGACTTCAAACTGGCCGCGAAATGGGTAACATGTAGTTTCTCCATACAAGAGGTGGTGGCGACTGAAAACGAAGGCATGGTGATAGCAAAGTTAACGGGATCTACTTCTGTAGCTGCTATACTCCCCCAAGATGGTCCTTGAAGAGGTTCAGCACCAAGATTGTAGATGTGCTTACGAGGAGAAGCCCCATTATCATAGCTGGCAACTGTAGGCCAAGGAATTGGGTAGCTGTCTCACAACCCCCAGAGATCAAACCCTGCTTAAAGCCCTGACAAGGCTGAATATAGACCTGGTGAAAGTAGGTAACACCAGGACCTACCACAGAAACGAGTTAGTTATAGTCACAGAGCGAGTCAACCATAGATGTCACCTTGGGTAGCCAGGGGTCGGTGTGCGGTAAGCGGTGGATGGTAAGCGCGGCCTACACGCAATCACTCCACGATCCGCCATCAGTTGGGTTCGAGTACAAGGACAGGTAGACAAGAGTCTTGGACAGGTGAACGCCTCTGGAAGACAACACAATTCGACCAGAACGTCTATGCCGAGCTGGTGAATTGGGAAAGGAGCCTGGACAATCTGTCCGTGGAAGAACTGTCGAGGATACTAGCTCGCACTTGCGATGCTGCGATGACAAGAAGGGCCAAGCGTGCCGACTGCCATAGGGCAAGGCACAGGATGCAGAATGCAAGGACCCAAGAAGAGAGAGCGGAGCTTACGCCACTCTGCACAAGCGCGAGTTCGCTCCTCAGCAGGGCCATCTATACAAGCAACAGGGCACGTTTGAAACGACCCCAGCAAACATGAAATCGCATTAAAAATGATAACTTAAGTCATTAAAAACGTTACTGCGAATCGTAATTCCAACTAACGCAAGTAAAAGGTTGTAAAAATCGTTACTCGAACTCGGAATAAATGGTTTAACACGTTCGTCGCCACGCTCATTTTGGTAGTTTTGCTAGCCGGGCCCAAAGAAATTTTCAGAGAGAGAAAGCAAAGAGGGAGAACTCCCATATTTGAAACGTGTGGCGAAGCTGAGCGGTAAACTCCAGTAAGAGAACGTCACCTGCTTTTTGATGTGACGGGGCCCCCCAGGAAATACACCCGTCTGCCAAATATGGGTGACGTGGCGACGAACGTGTTAAATCGGATATGATAAAAAGTCCGCCATGTTTGCAGATTTTGAAGACGATTTCGTTCCATTTTTTCTCCCGCGTGAGACAAGTGAGAGAACAGCTTAGATATTCTCTCTGCGACCAGCAGTGCAACCAGATTGATAAAAAGCTAATGGTGTATTTGCAAGAATTGCCCAATGACAGAGGCAGCAAATATTGTCGCTGGCAACGGTTCGCATGCGCTGAGAGAAAAAACTTGTACTCTCTTGCATTCTTACTATGTATGTATATTGCCTCCACTTTGGTAGGTAAATGCTGTTTTTTCGAGTTTCATACGATCATTTTGTAATGCATATGAAACGTATAACAAAGTTGTTGAGAAATATACCTACAAAAACATTTGCTGGGACCATACCGAGATGCCAGCGACTGTCCATGAAGCGATGCCTATCGGATAGTCATGGTCAAAACGAAAAGTGGGGGTGTGCCACCTGAAATTTGGCCAGGTCAACCGAGAGTGATCATGAGATGCTTGCCAACAGTCCTGTACGACTGGGACACCAGGATAAAGGAGACGATAACGGTGGATGAACTTCGCGAAAAGTCTCTCCAACCAAGGAAGGCCCCCGGTCCGGACGACATTACGAACGTCGCAGATAAGGCCGCGATCAGGAAGCTCGATATGTGACGGAATCGGTGTTCCCTGATGCATGGAAGCTGTTGAAATAAGTCTTTTTTCAAAAACCGGGTAAGCCTCCAGAAGAACCATCGGCGTACCGGCCGATCTCTTTACTAGACACAGCAGGTAGGGTTCTGGATAAGGTGATCCATAACCGGCTCCAGAGGTACAGTGAAAGTGAGGGTGGACTCTCGGAGAAACAGTTTGGCTTCCTTAAAGGACGCAGCACCGTAGACGC
The DNA here is from genome assembly GCF_029784155.1 of Uranotaenia lowii. Lineage (NCBI taxonomy): Eukaryota > Metazoa > Arthropoda > Insecta > Diptera > Culicidae > Uranotaenia > Uranotaenia lowii. The sequence goes on from NC_073692.1 coordinate 424,762,399, forward strand.
CATCCGCTCTATCAGCGGTCAAAGCTAGGCTTACGAAGACAGTCTCAGCTTTACGAGTCATGTCGACTACGTGTGTAAGAGAGCGGCAATGGCCACGATCGCACTCACCCGGATGATGTCGAACTCCTCGGCAAACCTAAGTATCTTGCTACTGGAGGATACTGTCAAGCGTTACGATATCAATCTTGTAGTACGGAGTGGTGGCCTGGAGACAGGCCCTGAGAAGACTGTGTAACCTGAAGAGATTAAGCAGCGTTCAGCGGTTGTTGAACCTGCGGATTATTAGTGGATACCATCTTGTCCGGATCATGACTACCCTGCAGAGAAGTTGGGGTCAACGGCAGTCCGCGATGACTGCGATGTACGATGACTTCATCGCTAGGGTGCATCTAAGTAGAGTGCGTCCGGTCCCTTGATCAAAACTACAAAAACAAGACATCATCTTTTGCTTAGTGGAGGTCATGGGTGCTCCACCACCGGGGAGTATCTGAGTACAGCCGCTTTTACGGGGGAAACTGCGGGGATATGACAATAAATACCTTCCTTGTAGCGGACTTTAAACACAAGTGAATCGAATAAGTTTTTAATAACAGGCTACCAACTGAATCGTTATGTATTCTAAAGCGGTCGACGCCGTGTGCATTGCTACACTTTTAGAATAGAAGAAATTTCTGGTGAAATTTATTTGAATTTTTGTTCATTAACATATCGTTTTTAATAGAAACTTCAACATCCAAAGCAACCTTTTTGAATGAGGGCTTTTTAAAATTCGAATAGAGCAAGAAGATTGTTTCTGATTCTGAAATTATGTCTTCACCTTTATTGGCATCATAAGTTCTTAAATTACGTCAAAACATATTTAAGAAAGCTTTTCTCCTCCTTCCCATCTTCCCTCTGAAAGCAAGATTCAAAAAACATTTCTGGTACATTGTGATACCAATAACATTAATTTTTGGTTGTATTTCAACTTAATTTCACGTCTATTCTGTCCCTAAGGCTGATATAATAAGAAAAATACAAAGGTGCTGCATACATTCAGAGGTAAAAACTGCATGTGAGCCATCAAGCATAAGCCAACGCACCTAGCGGTTGATTTTGGAATCTAGTTGTTTCACCCAAGATCAAAAATGGTTCCATTAAAGATCATATTTTAATTGGGAAAAACACTATGCGATTGATTGATATTTTGATGGAAAACTCATTACAAAAACCCGAGTTTTTCTTTCAATGTAGTCATTAAGAATCAGTCAAGGGTTGCATAAATTAACGTTCAAAGTCAGTATAGATTAGTGAAAAAGGCAACAGAAAAGGCGTTTTTCACGTTTGTTATAATATCGTGTCATTTTATTAATATTATCAAAAACGTGAAAGCTTGTATCAAAACATCTTGAAAATGTGTGTTTTCAACATTTCGACAAGATTTATAAATAATCATTGCCTTCATTTTAGGAGAGATAAATAGTTTCGCTTACGATCAGATTTCGGCTAGTTCTAGTCAATATAATTTACTGTACTCGTGTATTGAATTATTTTCTCTCATTTTCACTGTGAACTACCTTAAGTTGACCAAAATGCTAAATGCTAAAATGCTAAAATTTAGAAAAAAGATTGAAATTCAACTTTATAAATTATAAATAGAAAGCTTGAATTGAGAAATTCAATCAAGAACCATATTTCACTATACAGATATTACTCTGGAGCTCTTGAATTGAATGCAACGTTCAATTTTGAAATAACACCTTATGTTATAATAATGGTTTAAAAAATGAGAACTAATTTGAGGGTGCTAATTCCAGATATGCAATTAGTTTTTTATAACTACTAACTTTGGGAAAAAAGGTAAAAGTTATTTTTTTTCAATATGAGCGCTTTTTTGGCAAATATTTACAAAGATTTGGAAATTAAAGGTTTTAATTCAATGATCAACTTTCCCCACGACCACGAATCATTTTGACTTCTCAGAAGAAAGATATGGAATTTCGTCGAATGTTTTTGAAAGTTATAACCCAAATTGAATCTTTGATATTTCTTAAACCTTACTCTCTAAATTTGAAATACACAGAGCTTGCCTACCTTTTACTCAGACGTCACCACATGTATAAAGCAGCCGACGCCGAGTGCTTGAAGGCGTCAACTGAGTAAATGTTGATCAGTTTGTGCGGGGCGGTCGGACTTGGTTTGTTTTTCTGCATCAAAAACTAGAAAATTTACAAGGTGGATATTCATTTTAAAGGTAATTTCTAGGTATTAATCCGATTTCATTTATATTACAGGGTTCTGAGACGAAATGATGATGGTCCAAATAAATTTGCCAAAGCTGAATCTGGTACGGCATACTGGGTCCCGGCCCGATAGACGAAACCCGACGGGTCAAAAAAAAAATTCAAAAAGTTTGTGGATTTTTTAAAAATAAAGGTGTATGGACATTATTTTTACTTTTGTTATTCATCAAATCAACAAATCCATCATTGGTATGAATAATAATACAGGTTTTAACTATTCTAGCATTAAAAAAGCGGCCAAGAACCGCTTCAAAACTATTCGCGCATTCTCAGTTGTCGCGAAAAGGGCTGTTAGTCAGTTCTGAGTAAAAGCCGTTTGGTCAGAACTGAGTAGGTGCGGTTTTGACGTCAACTGAGTAACCGTCACTCTGAACTGAGTAGCTGAAAATTAGCGAGTAAGTCTAATCAGTTTGCAGTCTTCGACAAAGTCTATCAAATTTTCGAAGTCTTTTTTCAGCCGTGTCAGAAATAGTAGTTTTATCCTTTTGAATTTCTTAAAATATGATCAATTTGATATTTTTGAAGCGCTGTATCTTTAAATCTAGAATATCTAGGCAAAATCTGAATCTTTGATTGGATGGAGGATAATAAAAAGATTCAAAATAAGTTTTTGTATTTCATGTAGGTTTGTTGGATCAATCATGTTAGATTGAATAATATTATTTTGCTAAAGTGTTCTTTTCATAATTTAAAAAAAAAAAGGATTTTTAGTATTTCATAAAATAACAAATTTGCATATCTATTTGGAAAAAGTGAATAATTATTTAATTTGGAATTATTCCATTTTAATTTTTAACATAATGTTTAAATCATTCTAAGCTGTTTAACATGGTTTTAAAAGAAAAATAAAAAATCAAGAAATTAAGGGCAAAGATCTTTGAAATGTTGTCTTGATAAGTCTTTTCGATGAAAATCCCAAAATCACATATCTTATTTTTACCACCAGACTGAAGAAAAACATCACATTTTTTTATTTAATTTTTCAATCCGTTCACGGCGTTTCAATGTCAAAAAAATGAAAAGTTCAGAATTGCTTACTCAGAAAACATTTTTTCTGTAAAATCTATTGGATACTCTTCCAATTTATCTTAGATGTTTCACTGTTGTTTGTGATACCATTTCACTTGAAATATTACCAACACTTTGTAAAAATTTCCGCATTTTGGATATTTCAATAGTTTTCAAAATCACTGATTTGGCGTTTTTATTTAACGTTTGCCCGTTTATGGTCTAAAAATACATCTCAACTCCACTTTGAAGCACATTAAACACGATATTCTTACGATCACCCGTACTGAGGACGGTTATTTCCAGTTCAATCAACTTGACGCCCACCATGAATGCACAAAATCAAAGGCGTCATTAGTGCAATCAAAATCTAATTTTCACCATGGCAGAAAAACCGATCGCCCAGTCTCAACCGCCTATCTCCGTCTTCAGGAGAGTCACCTAGTCGGGATCTCGCCATCTGATCGTGGGCGGTAACTGATAATTTGTTATCGGATTGAGGCTTCCTGCCTTTGGTTTTAGTTATGATCAGAGCCGAGCCCCGTGCGCCCAACCAAAGGAAGGATGAAATGAATCATTTCGATGGCGAGGAGTTCCCGCGAGCTCGCGATTAAAACCATAGTTGATTGAGAAAATGCGAGGGGCACTTTTAGTTAGTCGGAACCGCTACAATTATTCAAAGCTGGTTGCAATAATAGAGGTCTTCTAATAATAACAACCGGGCCCCCAGTCTGAGTGTGACGAGTCGGGTTCTGTGCCGTGTCTGATTGATGGTGATGATAGACTTTGGCCACACCGCGAAGATTTTTATTTGGCTGCCTGAAAACCGAGCCCCTTTCGGAAGATTTGCTCTATGGATGGCCCAGCCCACCTTTCACTCTGCTCATCCACATCTCCGCAAGCCAGCATCTTATTAGAAGGTTCGCTCTAATAATGATATATTCAAAACAATACTTCCACGATGCGCTGGAGCCATACGACAAAAATAATAACAGTCCTCCTTTCGGTGGACCGGATAAAGCGACCAAAAAGAATGGTGCGGTCAATTCCATCAATCTCTGGCAAGTTAGCTCTTGATAAATAAAAAGAAAAACTACGAGGGAACATCAGCAGACGAAATGCTACCTATAAGCGACCGGCTGAAGACTCGACTCAATCCGAGGAAAGGAAGAGCCTTCCCATGAAATATTTATGATGTGCTGAATGATATTTGTTAACTGATCCCCTCCGAAAAACATACAACAACTAACTGTGACTCGGGGTCGTTCGTCGTGTCCCGTTCCGTAACAAGCTCGTTCCCGCGCGCCGGATGAGGAATGCATGAACCAGGCAGCGAGCCAATCTCTGGAAGACCCCATTTGGTACCACCACGTAAAACACCACTCCGGTACTTATGAATGTATGCGGAAGGTAAGACCGGGATCAGATCGTCGTCGACGGCGTTGTTCCTACTTTTGGTTTGGCTCGTTCTTATTTCATATGAACTCGACATGTTCCTTTGCTCTTTGCCAATGCACTGCACTGGTAGGGCAGATAGGTTATGCGGTGCTGTTTTTTGGGTTTGTCGCTTCAGGGTTTCATGTCTCTTCGACTGAAATTGTAACGAAATTGTTTTTCCTCCGAAAGTGATGCTTTTAACAATTCAGAAACCATTCGTCATACTGATTGACGGAATCGGACGTTCGATTAACAGTTTCGTCATACCAAATAATGTTTTCAAATTTTGAAAACATTCAATGTCCGGATTTTTTGAATCGCTGTTAAAATATAGCGGTTACATCAAACTGGCCGATTAATTGAATTTTATTTAAAGATTAAATATTATATTTGAAACAATCTGATTTTATAGAAATTGTTGAGACAAATTATCTTTAAAATTGAACATTACGACTGAACGCTTCATCCATTTATATACCCTTTTGAATTTGGCAACACGGCAAACCCTTGAGTTGGCCAAAATCGGACGTTTATTTGCCTATTTTAACTTGCATTAAAAATAAATCAAACCAAAACATTTTTACAAAATCATATAAGGTTATAATGTTTTCTGTTAAAACATTTTAATATTTAAATAATTTACAACCTTGGAATTTTGTGAACCACCGCGCTTTCATGAAACTTTAATTCACCGTCGTTTTCGGCGGATTTTAGAATAAAAAACGTTTCTGCTACTCTGGCTTTCGCTCCTCTTTAATGGACACTTAAATAATATACAATATTAAAAAAGCTTATAATTTTCTGGTCTTCGTCTTTACCAATTGTTCAAAACATAATTTTTGTGTTCACTGAAGAGGAGCAAAACCAGATTAGCTCGAAACGTCTGGACAACTGGTAAAAAACGTTTTTGATTCTGATTCACCAAAAAACGTCGATCAATTAAAGTGAAACTATTCATACATAACTCAAAACAATTCTGTACCTAAAACAGCTGAACATCAAAAGCTAAAGAATATAAATTGGAAAATGGATAAGATGGAGAGTGTAAAAAATTATATTTCCTGGATATAGGAATAATACTTGAACATATTTTTTTAAAAATTCTGGTACGTACGGTAAATTTGAAAAAGAAAATTTGTTCGAAAACTAAGTGTTAATGTTAAAAACGACAAAGAATCTAAAAAACCCAATGAAAATTTACGAAAAGAATCTAAGTGATCTATTTTGTAACACTAACCTGTAAGAACTTACGTTTCGCTACTGTTGACAGTAGCAAAATCATCGGCAAAGAAAAAAAAAAAGGATAATTATCTGAAATTTTACGAGATTTGATGTATAACCTTAAGTCTAGCTAACCAACTTCTAGCGATAGTGTAAAATCTTTTTCATTTATTTCAAACTTTTGCAGCAATAATCAATCAAGTTTGTCGGTTAAAGTACAAAATTAGTTTTTGGGTCTTGGGTTTTATAAAGTTTTGAGGCATTAATGAATTTGGAAATGTTTTGCAATATTACTTAAAATATTATAAAAATAAGGTTTCGTTTAAAGTAGAGTGTTAAAATCCTAATTTTAAACTGAAAAAAGAATTTGAACGAGAAAAAATGCTTTCAAAAAGATTTGAAAGTATTTTTTACGAAAGGTCGTCCCATACCTAAGTGTGGGAAAAACAAATTTGCCGGAACATTTTTGCAGTTTTTTTTTTTATTTTTCTATGGAAAACTGAGCACTTATACTGAAGAATTATAATCGTTTATGATAAAAAATCGTGCTGGCACAAAAAATGTAGGGTAGTTATGAACAAAATTTCTTCATTTGGCACACTAACAGCCACCATATGTTTATTTCTTATCATAAATTCTGAAAACTTGCCAATATTGAATGTTTCCGTGCTCTTCATCATTGTGTAGAGCAACTTTTTTTTCTTGGTCGCAACCCACGTCCTTGAGATGTCTGTTCATAATTACCCCGTCTGTTCATATTTACCCCCTGTCTAGGGGGTAGTCATGAACACGGATTATGGACTTTGTATAAAATTTTTGAAAAGTAACAGTATTTATACGTTACATTTACCCATAGTAAGCAGTGTATGGAGATTTTTTACTTAAAAAATTATGTTCATAATTACCCCGAGACTTGTCCAATATGATTTATATGGTGTCAGAAAATCTCAATTCAACACCAAATAATGAAAATAATTTTCAGTCATAAGAAAATGGGTTGTTTTATAAAAACTCAATTCAATTCATGTATAAAACTTATAAAATAAACAAATGTAATCAAAATTTAAAGGTAAAACAACGCAAAAAATAGCTATTTAGTGTTCTTTTGTATTGATTTTTTCTATATTTTATTTCGGTAGTTAAATTTTTTGTTGCATTTTTTACGTTTCGGTTGGTTTCTTTTTCTTTCGTATCTTTATGTCGTTGTAGATCATTTTTGTTTGATAAGACCGCTCCATACGTGTGAAATTTTAGGCGAGTTAGGCTACTCGATAGATTTTACATCAGGGGATTTTTTTTTATTATCTGACAATTTGCGCCGGGGGTCTTCAGATTTTCCCCAAAATTGAAAATTTGGTTCATTTTTGCGACTTAAAAACACATGTATTTTTTCAGATTTCTAACATTTTTATTTTTTGAGTTAGCTTCGGTTAGACTTTTTTGTAAATAAAAAATAACCATTTTTCAAAGCTGCATAACTCTGTTGTTTCTCAACGGAAATTATAAAATAGCACTTCAAAATGCATTGAAATTTTATCAACTTTCCAAATAGAATAGTTGAAAAAAATTAAATAATGACCTTCAACATGAAAAGCTGTAAATAAACTTTAAATGGCGTCTAAAAGTACCGGCTGCACCACCGAATATTTTGCAAAAAATACCATTGTATAGCTCAATTCATGATGCAACTTTCATCTGAAGACACCAAAGTGGACCATTAACACCTTGAAGAGTTATGAAAGAAATAATGACAATAAATCTCTTTTTTTGCATCGAAAACAAACAATGGTCGAACAACTGCACTCACATATGGAGATAGCAAGCACTTCTAACAACATGGAAACAAAAGAACTTACCAAAGCAGGTAAAAAACACTAGTTTTTCGTGCTTTGTAGAGTGTTTGCAGCAAAACTGACTTTAAATTTTAACCAAAATTCTGAGTATCGTATTGTTTATGCGATATAACTAAGAATGGGGATGTTGCTTTTACAACCTGGTCATATACTATATAACTTATTAATTTTTCGATCAAAGATCATTGTGAAGCATAATCAATGTCAATAGTAGAAGGTTCAGTCCCTGTGTTTGGGATCACAAAAATGTGATTAAAAAATGAAATATAGACGTGCTTTACATAGTTTTTATATCGGGAGCTAAGCACTAGTCACCAAAATCCTTTCCCATTGATAAAAAAAAGTATGAAAAAGTGGCACAAATGTTGTAGAAATAATCGAAGAGCTCAGTATGGCCAGCCCAGGCTGTAAAATGATGAAAATATGATACTTTTACCGTATTCGTTTTCTACATTCGCCTAGTTTTGAGGTTTACCATACTAGAACGAACATAATTCGTCGTCAGTGTTTTGCTACCTCGATCGCTCACACACGAATCTTCATTGTTCCACCGTCCATTTTAAATCAAATCTGGGGAATTACGGATGCAAAACTTAGCGCATAAACTTCTAAAAATGACAGTAAAATGTGCAACTTGTTGTGACCTGGTGCAAAACTGGGTATAAACGAATACGTTATTAGATTTTTGGATATAACATGAAATCAGTTAAGCTGCAACAATCTACCGCCCCTTCTTTCATAACAGTCCCATATACAAAAATAAACAAGCGAGACAATCAGCTTTTTCTGTTTTGGAATATATTTTTAAATTGTGACCACCACTTTCAGCATAAACGAAAATTGTTTCTAGGTTGTTATAATAAATCGTTAGACCTGAAATTTTTGAAATTGGGTTATTGGTAAAGTCAAGAGCACCATTTTTATTCATTATGGGACTGTTAACCGACCAGATTTGAAACCTTTTTCGAATCTACTAGCATAACAGTCCCATACAAAATATATTTTTCTCACCAAGCTACTTTCTAAGACTTAAGTTTGATCATTTTTGATCTTCTAAATGCAATTGTCAGAAAAAGAAACATACTTTTGCAAAAAAAATATCATGAATTCCACATTATAAGTTGAATCTTTTTACGATTTTTGATTGCATTCGATAGATTTTCGCTCAGGAAGTCATTCCTAAGAAAGTCAGACCTGTCTTCGGAAACTAGTGTGCATCATTCGACATCAAGTGAGTTAAAAAAATGTTTAAATGATTCAAAGCAATAAACCAAAGACTATTTCGCCGAAAGAAACATTGAAAAGTAACGAAATCCGTGGTATTTCACATATGGGACTGTTATTCAGGTATATTTCATATAGGAAGGGCACGAATTGATATATTTTTTTCGAAATTTCTAGAACAAAACCTCTTTTTTTAGTCTTTTATGTTGAAGCCTTATGTTGACCTAAAAAGACGAAAATTCATATGGGACTGTTATGCGAGTAGGGGCAGTCTGAAAAGGACGAAAAAATAGTGTTTTTTACCAGCTTTGATAAGTTCTTTTGATTCCATGTTGTTAGAAGTGCTTGCTATCTCCATATTTGAGTGCAGTTGTTCCACCATTGTTTGTTTTCGATGCAAAAAAAGAGATTTATTGTCATTATTTCTTTCATAACTCTTCAAGGTGTTAATGGCCCACTTTGGTGTCTTCAGATGAAAGTTGCATCATGAATCGAGCTATACAATGGTATTTTTTGCAAAATATTCGGTGGTGCAGCCGGTATTTTTAGACGCCATTTAAAGTTTATTTACAGCTTTTCATGTTGAAGGTCATTATTTAATTTTTTTCAACTATTCTATTTGGAAAGCTGATAAAATTTCAATGCATTTTGATGTGCTATTTTATAATTTCCGTTGAGAAACAACAGAGTTATGAAGCTTTGAAAAATGGTTATTTTTCATTTACAAAAAAATCTAACCGAAGCTAACTCAAAAAATAAAAATGTTAGAAATCTGAAAAAATACATGTGTTTTTAAGTCGCAAAAATGAACCAAATTTTCAATTTTGGGGAAAATCTGAAGACCCCCGGCGCAAACCCGTCAGATAATAAAAAAAAAATCCCCATCAGCAAACATCAAGCTTCCACCTAAATGTCGTAGGTTAGGCTTTTCACGTACGTGCGAGATATCATGAAATTGAAGCCTTTACATATACAGAAAATTCTTAATTTTTTTTGAAAGATGGTTGTTTCACAAAAACACCCATTAAAATCTCCTTGGATCAGTGAACAGCCATATTTTACAAAGCATGTCAATTCTGTATGATCGACTGTTTTGAAAAATATTTACACTAATTTTTTTTTTTATATCCTGTACAAAATTTCACATTAGTAGCTCTATTTTCTCAAAAAAAATTATTACTGCAGAAGTTTTCATCACTAAACTGAAAGAGAAAATCTTCAACCAAATGGTTTTCATTTTGTACTAAATTTTAAAAAATGTATTTGAACGAATAAAGATTGAAAAAAGTAACTAAGTATAAAAATAAGACTGCAAGAAAATTGATTTTGGATCTTTGTTATCCGAATGAAACTCATAAACAATCATTCTTTGCTGTAATTCTAATGCTCTCAATAGCAGCACGTTGTCCAAACATACAAGAAAATTTATCATTTTGATCTTTGTTTTGTGGACTTACTCATCTATTAAATTTGTCATGGCTTTTCATATATTTTACTGTTGCCATAGAAATTAAAGGTTTATAATAATGTTAAATTTCACGCTGTAATGAATAAAAACTCGAGCAGTAAACCTTTGTTAAAAAATGGCGAATTATATTATTAGTAATATTAAAAATTTCTTCAAGTCTAGTTTATAACCTTTTTATTTATCAATACAAAAAAACTGGTTTTGGAAGGACGTAAAATCTTCATTCGGTGTTAGAAAACTATTCCTGGGATACAGGTTTTCGGTTTCGGTATTACCGGTAAAACTATCCGTACGTACCACTCACTAAACCTGAGAAAACATTTGATTGCATTTTTTTCTATCAACAAAAAGCAAGTTCTTATCACAATTTTTTTTATACAAAACTAAGAATCGTTTGAATGCTGATTTAGCTTTTCCAAAATTTCTGTTTTATAAACTTTTTTCACTCTTGAAGTTTTATTAAGTTTTGATAAAATTGTGTTCAAAACTTTTTTTCAAAGACTGAAAAGAACTGGCATAGCTTTTTTTTTTTCTAAATCCGAATCTTATTTTTGGAAGAAAAACAATCAATTTCTCAAAAATTCAAAACTTAACATATTGCGGACTTAATTTAATTATGAAATTTATAAAAATTGGTCCAGTAAGTTCCTTGAATATAGAATGCCGGGTGATGATGTTTCCTGGCTAAGATTTCTTCACGGTCCTGAGTTAAGATCATACAGAAGGAGGGAGGGGGAGTTTTGTGAGAAATTTTTTACAAGGGGAGGAGGGGGAAGGGGGTCTGGAAATGCTTGGGTAATAAATTGATGGCCCCCTAAGTAGATGAATAAAACATTTGACCATCAAAAAGCCAAAGAAATGTCAGAAAATGTGTGTTCATAATTACCCCATAGTACGAAAATTATGGGGTAAATATGAACACTCATCTGTGAATCAGTGCGAATATTTTTTTCAAAATTTCTTCAACATCTAGACAGAGTATCATAAACTTGATGTAAAACATGTGATAACAAGATTCCAGCTGGATTTCCTATGATCAGATATTCAAAACAATAAACATTGTCCGAAACGATTTCCGTTTCACGTGGTAATGGTTTTTTAAAACATCTGATATTATATCATTAGGATTTCAAAATAGATCGGAAACAGCTTAAAGCTATCAATCGGATGTTAAACTACCACTTTCGGAACTTTTTGTGTTCATTCATCCCCCACACCAGCGCGTATGACACTTGTTCGGAATTACCCCCGTGTTCATAATTACCCCCACTTGACCCTACAAAACTATTGTCTTTAGGACATGGCCGTAGGGACGGAGGAGGGGGGACGGTTGGTGTTTGGGGTTTTAACTTCTATTTTTAATTCAGTTTCAGAACGAAGATTCATTATTAATATTCAAAATTAAGATTAAGATTCAGCTCGTAAATGAGTTCACAATAATTAAAAAAAAAACTATCAAGCTGACTTTTTTCTTGAGCGAATCAAATTGTAAGTGATAACAGACTGTAAAATTTCAACAATTTCAAAATTTTAGCCATTATTCCGCTGAAATAGCAAAAAAAAGCAAAATTAGAGTTTGTTTTAAAACTTTTGTTAAATGATTTATCTTGGATTTTAAAAAATCATCCTCAGGATGTTTTAAACAAAAATATTTGCTAAATATGAAACATGTATGATTCCACTAAAACTGCAGGGAATTCCACATTTTTTGTTGTATTGTATCAAATTACGTATTATGTATTACTATTGCAGCTTTTATCAATTTTAAATTAAAACATTGAATGTGAATCGAATTTGTGAAAATCAGATTTGAACCAAGAAGTTATTTTTCCATTGTTTTACTTTTGAAAATTTGGTTAATTCTCATTGATGGTGCAAACCTTTGAATATGCCTAAGTATTTAACAGATTTGATATGAACATTGAATATGGCATTTATCTACCTCTGGTTTTGAAGGCCTCAATTAAGATAAGTTTTCCGGTTTTTTGAGCAAGCTCAAAGAATTCAACCATCAATGAAAGTAGGCGTCCCATTTGAAAGACTTAAGAAAACTATAAATTCAATCGACCTTAAAACAAAATAATCAAATGTGTATATATAAAAAATAGAATTTTCATGGATTGCCTTTTTTGAGCCAAAATATCATAGCAAAAATTGGTCACCGAAACCCCCCCTCTCATGAGGCGGTTTAACCTACGGGACTGCTTATAGATAAGCTATACTCAGTTAGATAAAATTTATATTCCTGTTTAATGCAAAATGTCTTAATGGCTCAACAAAAGTTTTCGTAATGATTATTCTAAGCAAACAAAATTTGTAACCTACATACTGGTCGATGATTCAATCAGACCAATTAGTGGTTTCGGAACGATTTTGTTTCTGTTTTCAAACCTTAACCCCATATCAATATGTACCACAGAAAAATCGCTGAAAGAAAAAAAAATCTTGATAAACCGTTTCTTTTCAAACTGTCAGACAATGTAATAAATGCCATTTGGGTCATTCCAGATCTAAAGCGCATTCGTATAATCGTACAATTTGCCTACCTCTACTTACAAAATTGTGTACAAATTTTAAGGCAGATATTCTTTAAAGAAACCCAATATCAATACAAAAATCCATGTCATTTTTTGTCCCTTCTGTCACTCTTTTCACTCTTTTCACTCTTGTCATTTTTGTCAATTTTGCCACTTTCGTCATTTTTGCCACCATTGTCACTTTTGTCATTTTGGTCATTTTGGTCATTTTGGTCATTTTTGTAATTTTTGTCATTTTTGTCATTTTTTGTCATTTTTGTAATTTTTGTAATTTTTGTCATTTTTGTCATTTTTGTCATTTTTGTCATTTTTGTCATTTTTGTCATTTTTGTCATTTTTGTCATTTTTGTCATTTTTGTCATTTTTGTCATTTTTGTCATTTTTGACATTTTTTGTCATTTTTGTCATTTTTGTCATTTTTGTCATTTTTGTCATTTTTGTCATTTTTGTCATTTTTGTCATTTTTGTCATTTTGTCATTTTTGTCATTTTTGTCATTTTGTCATTTTTGTCATTTTGTCATTTTTGTCATTTTTGTCATTTTTTGTCATTTTTGTCATTTTTGTCATTTTTGTCATTTTTGTCATTTTTGTCATTTTTGTCATTTTTGTCATTTTTGTCATTTTTGTCATTTTTGTCATTTTTGTCATTTTTGTCATTTTTGTCATTTTTGTCATTTTTGTCATTTTTGTCATTTTTGTCATTTTGTCATTTTTGTCATTTTTGTCATTTTTGTCATTTTTGTCATTTTTGTCATTTTTGTCATTTTTGTCATTTTTGTCATTTTTGTCATTTTTGTCATTTTTGTCATTTTTGTCATTTTTGTCATTTTTGTCATTTTTGTCATTTTTGTCATTTTTGTCATTTTTGTCATTTTTGTCATTTTTGTCATTTTTGTCATTTTGTCATTTTTGTCATTTTTGTATTTTTGTCATTTTTGTCATATTTGTCATTTTTGTCATTTTTGTCATTTTTGTCATTTTTGTCATTTTTGTCATTTTTGTCATTTTTGTTATTTTTGTCATTTTTGTCATTTTTGTCATTTTTGTCATTTTTGTCATTTTTGTCATTTTTGTCATTTTTGTGATTTTTGTGATTTTTGTGATTTTTGTGATTTTTGTGATTTTTGTGATTTTTGTGATTTTTGTGATTTTTGTGATTTTTGTGATTTTTGTCATTTTTGTCATTTTTGTCATTTTTGTCATTTTTGTCATTTTTGTCATTTTTGTCATTTTTGTCATTTTTGTCATTTTTGTCATTTTTGTCATTTTTGTCATTTTTGTCATTTTTGTCATTTTTGTCATTTTTGTCATTTTTGTCATTTTTGTCATTTTTGTCATTTTTGTCATTTTTGTCATTTTTGTCATTTTTGTCATTTTTGTCATTTTTGTCATTTTTGTCATTTTTGTCATTTTTGTCATTTTTGTCATTGTTGTCATTTTTGTCATTTTTGACATTTTTGTCATTTTTGTCATTTTTGTCATTTTTGTCATTTTTGTCATTTTTGTCATTTTTGTCATTTTTGTCATTTTTGTCATTTTTGTCATTTTTGTCATTTTTGTCATTTTTGTCATTTTTGTCATTTTTGTCATTTTTGTCATTTTTGTCATTTTTGTCATTTTTGTCATTTTTGTCATTTTTGTCATTTTTGTCATTTTTGTCATTTTTGTCATTTTTGTCATTTTTGTCATTTTTGTCATTTTTGTCATTTTTGTCATTTTTGTCATTTTTGTCATTTTTGTCATTTTTGTCATTTTTGTCATTTTTGTCATTTTTGTCATTTTTGTCATTTTTGTCATTTTTGTCATTTTTGTCATTTTTGTCATTTTTGTCATTTTTGTCATTTTTGTCATTTTTGTCATTTTTGTCATTTTTGTCATTTTTGTCATTTTTGTCATTTTTGTCATTTTTGTCATTTTTGTCATTTTTGTCATTTTTGTCATTTTTGTCATTTTGTCATTTTTGTCATTTTTGTCATTTTTGTCATTTTTGTCATTTTTGTCATTTTTGTCATTTTTGTCATTTTTGTCATTTTTGTCATTTTTGTCATTTTTGTCATTTTTGTCATTTTTGTCATTTTTGTCATTTTTGTTTATTTTGTCATTTTTGCTATTTTTGTCATTTTTGTCATTTTTGTCATTTTTGTCATTTTTGTCATTTTTGTCATTTTTGTCATTTTTGTCATTTTTGTCATTTTTGTCATTTTTGTCATTTTTGTCATTTTTGTCATTTTTGTCATTTTTGTCATTTTTGTCATTTTTGTCATTTTTGTCATTTTTGTCATTTTTGTCATTTTTGTCATTTTTGTCATTTTTGACATTTTTTGTCATTTTTGTATTTTTGTCATTTTTGTCATTTTTGTCATTTTTGTCATTTTTGTCATTTTTGTCATTTTTGTCATTTTTGTCATTTTTGTCATTTTTGTCATTTTTGTCATTTTTGTCATTTTTGTCATTTTTGTCATTTTTGTCATTTTTGTCATTTTTGTCATTGTTGTCATTTTTGTCATTTTTGTCATTTTTGTCATTTTTGTCATTTTTGTCATTTTTGTCATTTTTGTCATTTTTGTCATTTTTGTCATTTTTGTCATTTTTGTCATTTTTGTCATTTTTGTCATTTTTGTCATTTTTGTCATTTTTGTCATTTTTGTCATTTTTGTCATTTTTGTCATTTTTGTCATTTTTGTCATTTTTGTCATTTTTGTCATTTTTGTCATTTTTGTCATTTTTGTCATTTTTGTCATTTTTGTCATTTTTGTCATTTTTGTCATTTTTGTCATTTTTGTCATTTTTGTCATTTTTGTCATTTTTGTCATTTTTGTCATTTTTGTCATTTTTGTCATTTTTGTCATTTTTGTCATTTTTGTCATTTTTGTCATTTTTGTCATTTTTGTCATTTTTGTCATTTTTGTCATTTTTGTCATTTTTGTCATTTTTGACATTTTTGTCATTTTTGTATTTTTGTCATTTTTGTCATTTTTGTCATTTTTGTCATTTTTGTCATTTTTGTCATTTTTGTCATTTTTGTCATTTTTGTCATTTTTGTCATTTTTGTCATTTTTGTCATTTTTGTCATTTTTGTCATTTTTGTCATTTTTGTCATTTTTGTCATTTTTGTCATTTTTGTCATTTTTGTCATTTTTGTCATTTTTGTCATTTTTGTCATTTTTGTCATTTTTGTCATTTTTGTCATTTTTGTCATTTTTGTCATTTTTGTCATTTTTGTCATTTTTGTCATTTTTGTCATTTTTGTCATTTTTGTCATTTTTGTCATTTTTGTCATTTTTGTCATTTTTGTCATTTTTGTCATTTTTGTCATTTTTGTCATTTTTGTCATTTTTGTCATTTTTGTCATTTTTGTCATTTTTGTCATTTTTGTCATTTTTGTCATTTTTGTCATTTTTGTCATTTTTGTCATTTTTGTCATTTTTGTCATTTTTGTCATTTTTGTCATTTTTGTCATTTTTGTCATTTTTGTCATTTTTGTCATTTTTGTCATTTTTGTCATTTTCGTCATTTTTGTCATTTTTGTCATTTTTGTCATTTTTGTCATTTTTGTCATTTTTGTCATTTTTGTCATTTTTGTCATTTTTGTCATTTTTGTCATTTTTGTCATTTTTGTCATTTTTGTCATTTTTGTCATTTTTGTCATTTTTGTCATTTTTGTCATTTTTGTCATTTTTGTCATTTTTGTCATTTTTGTCATTTTTGTCATTTTTGTCATTTTTGTCATTTTTGTCATTTTTGTCGTTTTTATCATTTTTGTCATTTTTGTCATTTTTGTCATTTTTGTCATTTTTTGTCATTTTTGTCATTTTTGTCATTTTTGTCATTTTTGTAATTTTTGTCATTTTTGTCATTTTTGTCATTTTTGTCATTTTTGTCATTTTTGTCATTTTAGTCATTTTTGTCATTTTTGTCATTTTTGTCATTTTTGTCATTTTTGTCATTTTTGTCATTTTTGTCATTTTTGTCATTTTTGTCATTTTTGTCATTTTTGTCATTTTTGTCATTTTTGTCATTTTTGTCATTTTTGTCATTTTTGTCATTTTTGTCATTTTTGTCATTTTTGTCATTTTTGTCATTTTTGTCATTTTTGTCATTTTTGTCATTTTTGTCATTTTTGTCATTTTTGTCATTTTTGTCATTTTTGTCATTTTTGTCATTTTTGTCATTTTTGTCATTTTTGTCATTTTTGTCATTTTTGTCATTTTTGTCATTTTTGTCATGTTTGTCATTTTTGTCATTTTTGTCATTTTTGTCATTTTTGTCATTTTTGTCATGTTTGTCATTTTTGTCATTTTTGTCATTTTTGTCATTTTTGTTATTTTTTGTCATTTTTGTCATTTTTGTCATTTTTGTCATTTTTGTCATTTTTGTCATTTTTGTCATTTTTGTCATTTTTGTCATTTTTGTCATTTTTGTCATTTTTGTCATTTTTGTCATTTTTGTCATTTTTGTCATTTTTGTCATTTTTGTCATTTTTGTCCTTTTTGTCATTTTTGTCATTTTTGTCATTTTTGTCATTTTTGTCATTTTTGTCATTTTTGTCATTTTTGTCATTTTTGTCATTTTTGTCATTTTGTCATTTTTGTCATTTTTGTCATTTTTGTCATTTTTGTCATTTTTGTCATTTTTGTCATTTTTGTCATTTTTGTCATTTTTGTCATTTTTGTCATTTTTGTCATTTTTGTCATTTTTGTCATTTTTGTCATTTTTGTCATTTTTGTCATTTTTGTCATTTTTGTCATTTTTGTCATTTTTGTCATTTTTGTCATTTTTGTCATTTTTGTCATTTTTGTCATTTTTGTCATTTTTGTCATTTTTGTCATTTTTGTCATTTTTGTCATTTTTGTCATTTTGTCATTTTGTCATTTTTGTCATTTTTGTCATTTTTGTCATTTTTGTCATTTTTGTCATTTTTGTCATTTTTGTCATTTTTGTCATTTTTGTCATTTTTGCCATTTTTGTCATTTTTGTCATTTTTGTCATTTTTGTCATTTTTGTCATTTTTTTGTCATTTTTGTCATTTTTGTCATTTTTGTCATTTTTGTCATTTTTGTCATTTTTGTCATTTTTGTCATTTTTGTCATTTTTGTCATTTTTGTCATTTTTGTCATTTTTGTCATTTTTGTCATTTTTGTCATTTTTGTCATTTTTGTCATTTTTGTCATTTTTGTCATTTTTGTCATTTTTGTCATTTTTGTCATTTTTGTCATTTTTGTCATTTTTGTCATTTTTGTCATTTTTGTCATTTTTGTCATTTTTGTCATTTTTGTCATTTTTGTCATTTTTGTCATTTTTGTCATTTTTGTCATTTTTGTCATTTTTGTCATTGTTGTCATTTTTGTCATTTTTGTCATTTTTGTCATTTTTGTCATTTTTGTCGTTTTTGTCATTTTTGTCATTTTTGTCATTTTTGTCATTTTTGTCATTCTTTTCATTTTTGTCATTTTTTTTATTTTGTTTTTTTTGGCAAGTTTATGAATATCGAAAGAATTTTTATTCTCGTCATAAAATACTGTTAAAAATTTGTAGATACAGAAGAAGTATTGTTTAAATATATATTTAAACTGTAGATAAGTCTTGTAAAATCTTCAATGTGTTTCAAGACTGTTACAGTGTTTCAAGTGAAACGTGTTATTTCCCGTAAAGGTTATTCCGCCAAACTACAGGATGCAAAAGAGCAGCCCCTCGAGAGATGATTTGATATGATTTGCCCGCATGACTCTGGCATGGCTTGTTGCTACACACGCGCGTATGCAATGCAAGGCAAGGATTATCCAGCAATCGACCGCAAGATGCGTTCTGCCCTCAAACTACACGACCAAGACGGAATAACAACCCAATGTCTGCAGTTTGTTTTTTTTTTGTTTTTGCAAACCTTGACCGTGGCAACAACCAATCATCATCACCACCGTCATCAACGTGATCATCATCGTCATTGAGAAGACAGGGGACGATGTCAAGGAGCCAACAACCAATGATGAGCTGCGAGTGTTGGAAAGTTTACACGGAGCGAATGGAATTTCACGCTCGTTAACAAGGTCTTTACGGTGTAGGTCGGCTAAGGGTCGGATAAGGAAGTTTCCCAGAGATTCTTGTGCAAGCTGGTGGCGATGCTGGCTGGCTTTTGAAGCTGCACGAGTGAGTATCCTCCGGTCGACCACTTTTTTCTCCCTTGTCCATTTCGCCGAAGCATGAAATGAGTCTTGTTTACAGTTTTGATGGAAGGTGTAATCGAAGAAATTTATTGTGCAATGTTTAATAATATGCTCAGAAAAACTCTCAGCTCAACAAGTTGTCAATGCTGTTCCAAGATGTGTATAATTTTAATTCTCACAAACGGTTCGAGAATTTATGTGCCATAAATTTCATCTCTTCATCAGAGATGACTCGAAAAGCGACACTTCCTGGCTCAACTGCCGTTGATGATAAGTAGCTTCCAGGAACGGTTCATTCATCGCCGTGTTTGCGGTACATTAATAGATCCGTATCTCAACACCTTCGAAAGTCCACGTCATTCAGTTCCTTGGCCAGTGGTCGTCAAAAGTTTTCCCCTCTTCAAGATTTTCATTCACCAAAAACACCTTGAATAAAAATCGTAAACCGAAAAGTGGTTATTGTGTTTTTCGACAGTTATCTGCTGCTGCTTCAGACCACGAGTCTAGCTATAGTAAGGTTGCCAGAATTTTTTCCACTCCCATCCGGGCCTAGCAATTCCGGGCATTTTTTCAAAAAAACCTGGCAAAATCCGGGCATGGATTTCAATTTTTCAAATCCAAAAACCGGGCAAAAACCGGGCAAAATTTAGGTGTTATTATATATAAAAGCAAAGAAAAAATGCAAAAAAAAATGAAATTAATATTTTATTGATGTAATTGCAGGCTTCCAAAAACTTTTTGGAGCACTTAAATATTTAAAGGTTTATAAAAGTAAAACAGCGAAATAATTTGAAACAACCGTTGAAAATTTCCATACCGTTAATCGATTTTGCTAAAACTTACTCAAAATCTTTGATTTTTTTGGTTTCTTTGTGAAAAAATCCGGGCAACATCCGGACTTTTTTCACGATATCCGGGCAACCGGGCCGGGCCGGACTTTCTCGAAATTTTGCATCAAATATCCGGGCAAACCCGGATAAAACCGGGCAATCTGGCAAGCTTAAGCTATAGCCAATAATCTAGATCAAGATCTACTCAGGGCGATAAGTGAAATGTGGCCCTAGAAAGACCCTACGAGGTGAGCCCTTCGGCGGCCAAACATCACGTACCTTTACATTCTTATTTCTTCTGGGGTTCTGCTGCTACCCACTTAAAATTGAGTGGGTCATGATGATAAATTAACCCCCAATAGCGAAAATCGTTCTGGAAGGGCGTGCTCTGTAAACTTCTCAGAAAAAAATATTCAAGAGGTTTTTCTTTAGAGCTTCAGATTGAAATCTAAGTTGTACGAGTTGGTTTTTCTAAATGCAATTGATGTAAATTTTATTAAATAAACATTTTGATGATGATGATGATGGTCCCATGTCATTCCCCTTCACAGGTTTGAGCTGATCGAGTTATCTTTAAGATAATTTAGGTATTGTTGTTACAGAGTCAGTATCCAAGTAAATACGGACTAATTTATGTTTTGTGCTTGCAATTCAAGTTTAGTACAAAAAAAAAATCTATGAAAATTTAATTTTACATCCGCGCGCGTGGCTTCTCTTTATCCTTTACTCTACTCTATTGATAGCAGAAGGCAACAAATCAAAAATACAAGCAAATCTCATCATCATCATCGGGCCAAAACCATGATTTGCTCGTTTTTTTAGTATAATCTTTTAAAAAGTTCGTTAATTGTTACAGTTGCATACAATCTTCCCTTATTATCTATCTTAATCTACAACTCTTTTTATGTGTGAAATACAAAAATTTTTGAACTCAGCCAAAGTTTGAGCACATTCAATTTCCCGTGGTAACGAATTCTATTCACTGATACCTTTACCATACTATAAATTTTGAGTTGCGCCTAGAAAAAACTGGGTATTCTCATTCTCATTCCATTTCCTCTAAGACTAAGAGTTTAAGTAAACGGTAACTTAAATAAGATGGCAGTTGATTTTTAACTTTTTTTTTTTTAAATTAACACCATTGTCAATTATTCAATTCTCTGTTTAATAGCTGCTTCATAACCACTGCAGAGCATCCAACACAAACAGTGTGGTTGAACAAACTCAATGAGTGGTACAATAATAAGTTTGTACAACTGCATTTTACTGGCAATTGTTAGTTTTTTAATGGACACAGAATTTTTTTTTGCTTTTTTTATATATATCATTGATTATTTGATTCATGAACGTAAATTTATCATTTATCGTTACTCCAAAATACTTTATTTCACTTACGCGATCAATCGGTTCACCATCAAGGTTGACATTACCATCAACATGATCAAATCGCGTTGTTATTATCATGTATTTTATTTTTGTTATTTTCAATTTATTTATTTTTTATCAGAGCCATTGATCTTGACAATATAAATCTTCGTTCAAATGTGACAAAGCACTAGAAGAATCCCGTTCGTCTACAAACAAAACTGTATCGTTCGCGAAAAGATTTATATCGCAAAATCTTAAAACTCTTCTTAGATCATTAATGTACATTAAAAACAAAATGGGCCCAAGCACACTTCCTTGAGGTACACCAAGAGAGTTATCCAAAAGACTCGAAATACAATGGTTAAAAGGTGTTTTTTTAGTTCTACTACATAAGTAACTGTCAAACCACTTGAACACATTACCGCAAATTCCAAACTCTTCAACGTTTCCAATAACAACGGTCTAGAACAGGGGTGAGCCCTCGCGGCTCTCGAAACAACATTTTGCGGCCTGCGAAGCCTTCCTGGAGAATAATTATTTTCTTTAACCTTCCAAAGCCGTTCGCAAAATAACTGTTTCGGGGAGATTTGAGTTGTAGTTTGATTTCGTTCTCCTGTTTATTAATGTTAACAGATTTTGATGATGTTATATTCATCGTGTAGTTAATTTATTCTAATTACTCAACATTTCAAAACAATTACTAGGTTATCAGGAACTTGTTCAGAAAGCAAAAAGTCCGAAAAATCAATTTTATTTTTAAAATACTCATAACTTTTGACATCGATTCTGTATTTAAGTGTTTCATTAATGTTTGAAATCGTCAAGAACCCATCTATCCGACAATGTATAGACATGTTGGGATCCAATAGAAGTTTTGATCGCTGTCTCAGATCTTACGGTAGAAAAAAAATCTTACTTTAAAAAAACGACATCCAATTTTGGCTTTGCTTAGCTGTATTCCATTTCCCAATGAACCGATTTTCAAAATTCAAATTTAATTTTTTTGTCGTTTATTTGATCATTGTTTTCACAGAACATACTTAGTCTGTAAAAATTCCCAGTTCTTCAGTATATCGGAATGATGATAAAGTTGTTTGAAATGAGCGCATCCGGTCATATCGACCCGAACAGCTTTAGCTTAGCTTAGCTTAGCTTGTTTGACTACTCATATCCACCTTAAATCATTAAACCCGAAATGCTTCAATTAGTCTTCAACAATACCACCATTTTCTCATGGTTTTAATAAAAATATAAAACTATATTGTGTCACATCATTCAATGCATTTCGAATTTCATGATCGCTGGCGTGGCTAAGTAGAACGAGTTCCACATCGCCAATGGTTGCTACTCCGTGATTGATCGAGGCCATCACTTTTGTACAAGGGCCAAAAGAATGCAGCTTGGGATTAGCAACTCATTCTCAATGTACAAAACTCATGCTCTCCCTTTCAAAAATGATCAATAACGACGCTAGGATCAACCATAAGTCTGTTCTTCCAGTTTTCTTCAAAAACTTGTTTGAAAAACTCTGAAACAATGATAAGTCAGTATCACCAGCTATAGAAACCGTCTATACGTCTGCGAATCTATAGGTATTCAAGTATCTCAGGAAGGGTTGTGTTAGTAAGGGAGAGGTTTGGATCAGGAGCCATTTTTGGAAAATGGTGCGATCTTCTTGTTTTACCTACACCTCCTATGCTCCTAGACATTTCCTGAGGAAACTCCTATTAACATCTACGAGGCGTTATTTGTTTTAAAATTGAAATAGAATTCTGAACACTCAAATAATTTGAAAATAATCTCTAACACATCACTGATTTTCAATACGACTCTTGGACCAAAGAATGGGTTGTGTTAGTTATCCATTTTTGTATGGTGCGATCTTTTGTGAGTATCTGCATTTAAAAGTATATTCTAAATTTCTAGCTTATTTCCCTTTCTGTTATCCCTGTGCAATTCTCTAATTTATAGAACGGCTTTTGAGATTTTATTTATCTCACCAACTATTCCAATATCCTAAATCATCACGATCAGCTTTGTATATAAGAATTTTATAACACTTTTATATGATAAACATGATTTAAAGCTTTTATATGAAACTTAAGAAAAATTGAAAATTCTGAATATTTTATTTTGTGTTAAGAAAATAACCGTTCTATAAATTGATGAATTTGTTTCTAATCTTTGCCTCACAGCAATCAAATTCTATTATTATTCCAGAATAACAATCATTAAAAATTAAATCACAGTACTCGTTAAAATACCGTACTTGAGAGGAGGATTTATTATTATAAACATTGTAAATATTTCAATAAATCGTTTTCAATTTGGAACTTATTCTCGTGTAAAAATGTTTTCGATTGCTTAGTAGCTCGATAGTTCTACTTTTGCAAGGTTGATTGATTTATTTATTGATTGACTAAATGAACCATCGAAACGTAGCTAACTTTACTAAATGTTTGCTGAAAAATATTTAATTATTATTTTGATAAAGTTATATCGAATACTAAATACTGAAATTAAAGTCGTACACCAAATCTAGCAAATTAATGAGAAATTTTCGCTATTTAAATTCCAATCAAAATAAATTTTAAAAATATTCTGATGCAGCTTAAATGAACTAACGACAGGACATTAATGCCACAAATATGTCACATTTTGTGCAAAGTCAAAACTACATAAAAACTACATAACCCAGATACTAGGTGAAATAAAAAAAAGTCCTTTTGAGACGAATTATTCTGTTAAGAATTATTGAATTATGTTATTAAAATATACTTTTTTTAACTAAGGTTTCCATCAGAATAATATGACGTACTAGAACTAATCACATATGTAAATTAACTGGAATAGTTGGTCTGTTTTGTTTAAATCAAATCGATTAATAAAAAGAATCGATAATAACAACTCTAAGTTAAGATAAAAGTTAGTTTATAAAAATAAGAAAACCTCCAATGGAACGGACTCACCAAAGAATTATCAAACGTCGATCTTCGCCGATGTACAAGAGATCTGGGGAACTCCATCGCTGTCCTGTTGTAGGCAACCAGGAATCGATGCTTCTCCAAGTTATGGAGAAGGTTAACGAAGGTATCCTGTTCAAACTGCAGTCACTTAATCACTTCCTTTCCATTCCGGTCCTGGTCTTGTCCGGCTAAAGTCGCTGAAGTCGTTTGCATTAGAAATCCACTGATTCTAAATACTTCGCTTGGATTTATCTCTTCGCGAAAAATTTCGCTGTCAAAAAAAAAACAAAAAAAAAAAAAAAAAAAAAAAAAAAAAAAAAAAAAAAAAAAAAAAAAAAAAAAAAAAAAAAAAAAAAACCCATATCGACCCGAACAGCTTTCGAGGGTTAACTGTGTTTTTTCTCAGTACATATATTTTTTAATTTAATTATTTTATCAAATTGGACAAAAATGCTTATTTCGATGGTAAATAAATTCAATCCAAAAGTTAAAATAGCTGAAAAAAATTCATGTTTTTTACAAAACCTATTTATATTGTTATTTTTAATTTGATCCAAAAAATCTGTGAAAAATTTCTCTTATGTTATACCAAACGTTGACAAATTTAGTCTTTTAAATTAGTGAATAACAAGTCATATAAATAACATCAAGAATTTTTTTAAAACTAGCGTTAGAAACCATGTCCATGTAGCACTTAAATTCAATTTATAAAACGATGTAAACTCTAGCCTTAATTCTTATAGATAAAATTTGCTTGGGAATCCGTGAAATTATTGTTATACCCAGGATTTTCGCAAATTTGATCAACATGTTATGTTAGGAATATTTTCTCGTCAATTGCAGGAAAAAAGAGCAGGGCTTCGAAGGTAAATTTTACCGTCGAAAGGCTATTTGGAAATACGTGCAGAAACCGAAATTTTGCAAAGTTAATTTGAACCACAAATTTAAAAAATATATTTCACTCGTTTTTAAAAGAAAGTAATGAGTTGATACCGCCAGCTTAAATGAAAACGATTTTATAAAAACACAAGTTAAATGTTTTTTTTGCATCACAGAGAGGTCTTGAAAAAATTTCGTGCATTTCCGTGTGATGCAAATGAACTTCATATTTGCAAGAACGAATATTTGCAAAGAAGTTCAAGCAGATATATAAAATTCAATGTTTTCCAGAACGACAACAAATCCTGATTTTAATTTAATGCGACGTACCTTAAAATTTTCAGCTGATTTTGTCCGGTGTGCATCATATAACATTGGTCTTTGAAAAAAAAAACCGCTAAAATATTGAAAAAATTTTACCTAGCAAATCTTTTTTTTATAATCTGTAGAGTTCTGGAGATAATTGACGAGTGTTATTTTATATGAGTGCGGCCTGTCGAGCAGATTTTGAATCACAACTGGCCCATTGGTTCAAAAGGTTGTTCAATATTCTGTTCAATATATTGTTTCCATTTTTCTAAGCCAAGATTCAATGCACAACAGTGCAGGTCTTTTAACACCGGAGGATTGGCGCTGGAAGTATGTAAGATTCAATGCAGTTTACACGAATGTTTTTCTCGATATCCTGATTGATCTAGTATGAGTACTTAAATTACACTACCGGTCAAAATTTTGCGATCACTTCCTCAAAAACATGAAAATTTTAATCGGCCATATCTCAGCTACCTTATTACATATAAGAATTCTTTTGATCTTATTCATAGATTTGAAGATATTCAAAGCGAAAATGTTCTTAATCTTATTGAGAAAAAAATATTTGCAGTTTCTCAAAAAAAAAAAGGATCTTCTGTTGGACAATTTAAACAAGGCAACTTTCTATAAAAAAAAAACTTTTTAAAATCATCTGAATTTTCTTCAATTTTCCCCATTGGATGAAGTTTCAACAGTTCAAAACACTCTTCGAATTTTTGTTATTGGTATCATAACATAATCAGGAAACGAAGCTGGGGAATGCACTATGGGGCAGTTCCATACAATGAGATGGCAAAAAGTATTTCTTGGTGTTTTGGACTCTTTCGTAAATTTTGAATATTTCATATAAGTATGACTGTTTAAACTAATTTAAGATAAATTCATACAAAAGTTGTTTTAGAACAATTTATTAAGTAGGATTATTTATGTTATTTTTGACCCAACTTTTTGTCTCTTCAGAAAGGCGTTTATCAAACTTATTGATAATCAAATGATAAGTTTTATCAAAACATTTCATTAAACTCAAGAAAAAAAATGTGTGAAACGATTTATGAATCATGGGAAATTTTTTTTGACAAATCAGCAACAACTTTGATTAGTTTATACTAACTAATTGATGGGTAATTATTACCCATTTGTATGATATTTTAGCTTAATTTGACTATCGCTCTGAAACGGGTTCATTGGGGTGTCTGGAAACACTTTAATTGTATTTCCAAGACCTAAAACTAGATCTTGAAAATCAAAAGCGAATGGGGCAATGCGGGGCATTTTTTGACAAGGCTTTGAAGTTTTTGACTTTTGAAAAGTTATATATTTGCTCATTTTTACCATAGATCAATTTTGTGTGTAAAGACTTTGAACGGTTCAAATAAATGTTTTCAATGTAAGCTTTCATATAGTTTACTTCAAATTCAAGAAAAAAAAGTTTTTCATAGATATATGTGAAATTTAAATTTTTTTCATCATCATATAAATTTTTCAATTTTCCATAGTCTGATGTCTGTGGTGCGTTCAGTAACCAAGATAAAGAGTTAAAAACTGAGGACATCTTAGTCAAATATTAAGTTATTAACCTTCCCATGCCGTTCGGGCCAATATGAACCGAAGCGCACATTTAAAATTTCTTTATCATCATTCCATTATACTGAAGAACTTGGAATTTTGACAGACCAAGTATGTTCTATGAAAATAATGATCAAATTAACGTCAAAA
This sequence comes from Uranotaenia lowii, assembly GCF_029784155.1. Taxonomy (NCBI): domain Eukaryota; kingdom Metazoa; phylum Arthropoda; class Insecta; order Diptera; family Culicidae; genus Uranotaenia; species Uranotaenia lowii. The sequence goes on from NC_073692.1 coordinate 424,789,662, forward strand.
AATTGAAATTTGAGTTTTGAAAATCGGTTCATTGGGAAATGAAATACAGCTAAGCAAAGCAAAAATTGGATATCGTTTTTTTAAAGATAGATTTTTTTCTACCGGAAGATCTGAGATAGCGGTCAAAACTTTCATTGGACCCCAACATATCTATACACTGTCGGATAGATGGATTCTTGACAATTTCGAACATCAATGAAACACTTAAATACAGAAAAGCTGTCAAAAGTTATGAGCATTTTAAAAATAAAATTGATTTTTCGGACTTTTTACTTTCTGAACCAGTTTTTGATAACTTGGTAATACATATCGACTTTATTTTAAAATTTTGAGTAATAAGAACAAATTACCTACACAATGAATATAATATCATCAAAATCGGTTAACATTTACAGCCAGGAGAACGAAATCAAACTACAACTCAAATTTCCCCGAAACGGATATTTTGCGAACGGCATGGGAAGGTTAACTAGTAAAAATTTAAAAGCGATCCAATAAAGTTCAGTTTATGACTTTTTGCCACCTCAAACCTCATAGTGGAAAGATGAGCTAGTTGGCGCTCTGGGCGATTAATAATTTTCTCCCACGCACTGGGAGTTATATCAGCTTTTCAGTGCTAAAAATTAAAATGTTTCTATTTTTTTCGATGTATTTTTTTTTTTTTTTTTTTTTTTTTGAAGAAAAAATCTAGCAGGGGAAACGATTAAGAACTATTTTACTTCAAGAGTGTTAGGTAAATCATTTTTTTGTTTCAATTACAGTCGTTTACCATCTTTATGACATTCGCGTCTTTATCAACGTTGCAGTTGGCGGATCGTTATTTGATAAACTTATCCGGTACAACTGTGTTCGGTGTTTACTCTCGGGCTCGAACTCGCGGACATCGGCTCAGAAGACAACAGATTGGCCAACTGAGCTATATCACAAGTCTAGTGTTAAATCAATTATCGGATAATGTACTCACGGTCTGATTAGCGAGATTTTTCTCTGGGCTTTCAGGGAGCGTCTATAAATAAAAATAATGATGCAAAATTAAAGATTTCATGAATTAATGCATTTAGCTTGATCAGCAGAGCAATCAATTTTAAACCTGCTAGCTATCAGCAACTGAAAAAAATGCGATGTGAAATTCTCGTTATTTGTATTATCTTCATTTGAAAAAACGAAAATTTATGGAAAGTTGAGAGATTAGATAAACACCCTTTGAAGAAGTTTGAAGTAAAATTTTAAAGTTAAGTAAAGCAGGGTAGCTTGCGGTCTAAAAAGTGGGAGTACTTGAAGAAATCGTAAGCTTTATTGATCGTGTAATGGGGGTCTGTGTTTGATGATAAAGATTGAACTTGTACACAACAGGGGTTTGAGTAGTTAAGGTTACTCGGTCCTTTGTAACGTGGAGACTGGCAGGCTGAAAACGACAGGTTAATCCCTCGTTAAATAAAGCGTACAGAAAAAAAAGCTTAATTACTTTACTGAAGAAAGGAAATGAATTGTCTTTTCGATTGTTAACCTTAAAAAAGGATTGTTTGATTTTCAAAATTTTGCTAAGTCTATTGTAGTTTCATAGTTCAATTGGTTGCCTGTTCCAAAGAAAAGGTTGGTCATAGGATTTATCGAGCTTTGATTCATGTTATGTAGATTTTTTTTTCCTGTAAAATCTCAGAATTTATAAAAGCATAAAATCAAATCGAATTGCATGCATCCAGTACTTCCACCAGAGTACACTCCTGTTCGATGCAGTAGGTAACCATCTCATTAGAGTCGCACTCCGTCAGCTCCTAGGCACCAGGTTTAAGGTCTAATTGAAATTCTACGCCACAATCTCGACAGCTGAGAATAGTCATCGGAAGAGGCAAACAACTCGGCATAGCGTATCGCGTGCGTATGTGAGTGGATTAATCAATCGCGCGCGCGGTATCCAGATCATCTGTTGCAGGGCCGTAGGAAGAACCGACTCATGGGGGGGGGTTTTGGTGACGGATTTTTAGCTATGATTTTTTGTCCAACAATGCTCGAATACAGAAAAAAAATTAAAACAAATTATGTTTGTTACTATATGATCATTCATTTTTAAGTACTTTGACATTACAATTTTTCGTATTAAATCGTAACTTTAGAAAATTTGTCCTAAAACTATAAGAAGAGACTTTGAATTTGTTTAAAAGTCTGGTAGATCAAATTTAGTTGATTTGGGCATAAAATAAGCTTTTTTAGGAAACTGTTGAAACTGTTTTTATAGGAAAGTCTTCCATTTTTTAAAAACAAACTTATTCTATACTCAAATCAAACAAGTTCAAACTATTCTTCAAAGAATTTAGGCTTTGATAAAAATAAATCAAATTTTCAAAAAAAAGTAAAAGATAAAAATTATTAGATTTTCGGATCAAATTTTCTTGATACAAACTTGAACCATATTAACGATTTTAGTTTAGAAATAAGCTTTAAAAAAACTGCAATAATATTACATTGCGGAACAAATACGAGATATTTCGTGTTTTCGCTAGCCGCTAGTATGCTCTGTTAAAAAACGTAATTAAAATGAAATAAATCTAATAATGAAACTTCATTCTACAAAATGGAATACGACACTTCCCGTTGCTCAAATACAGTTGCGTTCAAAAATGAATGAAATCGCATGAAGCTGCGCACCCACTTCCAACTTTGACAAGCTGCCATTTCTCTCTTGGTTTATATTTTTTCATGAAAATTTCACACAATCTAGTTCAACTATCCAACTAACACTCCACAAAATTTGAAGTCTTTACAATGACGGGAAACAAAGATACAGCTATTCCCGTAAAAAAGAGAAATTCGGAACTGCTTCACTAAATTTGCTGTATCTTTGACAATTTTCATTGAAAAATTTTGAAATTTGGTCCAAAGATGTAAAAATGTTTGATCTAATACCAGGCCAAGTTTCGTCAAAATCGATGAACGTGATCAAAAATGGTGCCGGATTGAAAATGAGGTTCGTTATCGCCCAGCAGACGATTTCATTCTTTTTTGGACGGATGTTTGTATGGAAAACATCGTAATCCATGTATTCTTGTTTTTTTCTTTCACAAAACAAAAATTTATCAAAAAGAATGTTGTAAATAGTTAAAAACATCATTCGTACTTTGTTTCGAAAGAGAAAATGTTCCAACATGGTTCAAAATAAAAAGAACAGAGTTTCAGTAATGACCTGTTAATTACACCGATAAACAAATTTGATCCACAGTTAAAGCGAATATTCTATTCGCTATTTTGTTTCTATACCAGCTCTGTAGGAATAATTTCTATTTCTAAACAAAGCAAAAATGAAGTTCCTATCAATTTACAACATTCTTTGTTATAAATGTTGGTTTTGTGAAAGAAAAAACCAGAATACATAGATTACGATGTTTTTCATACAAACATCCGTCCAAAAAAGAATGAAATCGTCTGCTTGGCGATTATGAACCTCATTTTCAATCCGGCACCATTTTTGATCACGTTCATCGATTTTGACGAAACTTGGCCTGGTATTAGATCAAACATTTTTACATCTTTGGACCAAGTTTCAAAATTTTTCAATGAAAATTGTCAAAGATACAGCAAATTTAGTGAAGCAGTTCCAAATTTCTCTTTTTTACGGAAATAGCTGTATCTTTGTTTCCCGTCATTGTAAAGACTTCAAATTTTGTGGAGTGTTAGTTGAATAGTTGAACTAGATTGTGTGAAATTTTCATGAAAAAATATAAACCGAGAGAGAAATGGCAGCTTGTCAAAGTTGGAAGTGGGTGCGCAGCTTCATGCGATTTCATTCTTTTTTGAACGCAACTGTATCTATATTAAATAAGCAGAATTTTGTCTATTGGGTACTGGATCATAAAATGCCAAATTTTGGTGCCCATAATGTGTGGAAAATGTCAAACAATGCACTGGAAAAATATAGAAATTCGTGCAGGATTTTTAGGTGAAGATTTTTCAATATGTACAAGTAAATATTTCTTATAAAGAATTAATACCATAACGAAAATCCTGTGGATAATATTTTTTAAATAAAATATGTTTTTTGCGGATGAAATAAAAAAAACTCAAATTCTAACTTTATTTTGTGATTTTCAGCTAAATTGTGTTTCCAAACTAACTTTGTTGATAAAATTGGAATCTAGAATTTGAATATTAACACATTAAGAACCGCTAAGAAATCTACGACGAGGAACACCGAAATTTGGCATTCTATATCTCAGAAACCCCTGGATTTTTTAAGGAACAGAAAACGTTGTGTTCAATTTTGTCGAATAAAGTTTAACACTTGAAGTCAATCCATTCGAGTTATATTTCGAAGTGTAGCACAATAAAAAATTGCGCTTTGAATTTGTATCCGAATTTCTATACGATTTCTGAAGTGTTAGACAAATACGATTTTCGAATCTTATTCCAGATTAGAATTTTATGCGCTAAGTTATAGAGCTCCATTCATGAATATATTTTTTTAATTCTTAATTTCAGGTTAAATTTAAATTCACTATTTAAATAAATTATTTTTTATCTGTATTGTGAATCAGATTAAAATATAAATTTACACAGATCTGAATCTTATTTTCCAATTTGGTATTGCCATTTCGAAGCTTTAAATTTTTGAATTTTGTTAAAGAATTAAGTTCAAGAACTTCAAATTTGAATGTATAAAAATATATATTTTTTTTATATTCATAAAACTTTAATCAAAATATTGAAAATAAATTTGATCTCGAAAAACATGGTTCAAATTTTATAAGAAATGCATAACCAAATTTGAACCCGGTTTTTAAAGCAGCTTTTCATTTTTAATTTCTTATGATTATTTGAACTGAAAATCAAGAATTCTGAACAGGATACAGAATCCGAAATACAAAAATAGAAATACAATTTTGGTTATGGGAATTATGGAATCAGAACCTCTGAAATGGGTTTAATTTAATTTGAAATTTAATATTCAGCCCTGAATTTCGATGACCAAGTGAGAAAATTTTGAAAAAGTGTAGCAGAATTTTGGACCTGGGATGGGTTTTTGAGTTTTTGGCATTAGTTTTAAGTCTGGATTGTTACTCTTGATTAATCTTATTCTATTATTATAGTTTGGTTTTAAATTCAAAATTTGGAGTGTAGAGTAGAATATCTCGCTTGCTGTTTCGGATCCTCATGGGGGGGGTTTAACCCCCAAAACCCCCCCCGTTCCTACGGCCATGATCTGTTGGCTCATCTTGTGTGTGCCCCCGGTTCGAAACCATATTGGGATCCACCAGAAGAATTAGCGAGCTGCCGCTCTATCTGTTGCCTGTTGCTGCTGCTTTTGCTTTTACTTTGGCTAAGCTATGTGATTTGATGGTTGCATAAATTACAACCCTTCGAAGATTGATTTGTGATTCTTAATCAACGCTGCCGGGATCCTGGATTCTGGAAACACATATCCCCCTTAGTTCGGATGCCATATAGGATGCCAGGCAGCACGTCAAATCCCGCCAAGTTGGATAATAAATAGTGCCGTTCTGTCCTGGAACCCTGCAATCAGCTGTAATATTTAAGTTTTTTCCCTCATCGTATAGTTAGGCTGACACAACGCCCAGTGGAACGGAAAATAGACGCACTAAAACGTGATAGCAGAAAAAAAGTAATCTAGCTCTCACTTCACAGCCAGTGGCCCAAGCTGCGTACTTGGAATTCTAGAGTCGGTTTGCAAAATACTAACCAATCATTCTGTCAATAATCAGACACACTGCAAGGTATTAAGCACTTAATTTATGCATTCAAATCAATCATCGGGCGAAAAGGGACGGAACAGTATGGCATGTTCATGGAGTGCGCCTGCCGGGAAACTACCGGTCGGCCAATTCTGGATTGCAACGATTCCTACGAACGGAGGATGCAGATTCACTGGGTACGCAACGCATTCCGATATCGTACACCGAACAACAACAATGCGAACCTGAAGGATCGATCACGGAACGTTTGGTGTAATTTTAATGATTGATTTGATTAATGACCTCAGCACGCGCAGTCGTTTATGCTTGGGTGATGCTCCACGAAACGTGTTTTTCAGCGTTTGATTTCGCATTGGTCCAAGGGATGAAAGTTGGTTGGAATTCAATTCTGCCATGAACTCATATTGCTCCCAGTATGGGGGCAATCACAATCAACGCTGAAAATCTTTCAACAACAACAACTTGTTTTTCTGCTGCGGGTTGTTCGAACGGAAGTGTTGAACGACACTCTGATATCGGTAGTTTAAAAGCTGTTCAAAATACGAAAATATGTAAAACGTCCATTTACCAATAGAACATTTTTTTTTGCTGCAAGAAATCGATTGTAATTGATCGAGACTTTAAATATTTATTACATTTAAAAATTAAATCTTCAAATTTTTTAATTTAATAAATATTTTAAGTCAGCGATTTAAAAAAAAAAACAATTAAATTATTAAATGAAAATAGAAGAAGCGGCATTGTGAAAAAACAATTACTACTTTCATTCCATCAGTTATTATTTTTCATCGTTCTACAGGGAATCAATATGAACTAAATTTATCAGAAAGAATATTAATTGGATTAATTGGATATTAATTGGATCTGGGATTAATCTTAAGAGACTATTGCAAACGTAATGGTTGCCAAGTATTGATGATCTCGGCTGTGAAAGCCCACAGGGATGAAACCTTTTATGATGTCTCTTTATAACGTGTGACCAATATCTATTTGCTAAGTGTTAATGAATCTCGTCTTTAAGCTTTTTTTTTATCAGATTTAACGACTCGAGTGACGTGACTCACGAAATTTCACTTCTTCGTTCTGACTCCAGGAAATCTTTCAAAAAAAAAAAAAAAAAATTGTATATCGATGAGCTCTGAAGACCTATAACAGCTCATCTACAGCTAACAGCTATTTCAGCCAGCAAAACGCTATGAAATTTCGTAAGTAACGCCACTCGCGTCGCAGAATAAGCTCCAATTTGACAAATGTGGTTGAAATATGACAACTATAATAACTAATAAAAAAAATATAAAAATGACTAAATTTCACAATAAAATGACAGAAAACCTGACAATACTATGACAAAATTAGAACCAATGTGATAAAAATATGACAAAGGTATGCCAAAACCAGAATTAAATGTAACGAAACTATGACAAAAAAAACCAAAATTATGACAAAAAATTGACAAAGGTTTGTTATAGTTCTGTCAGATTTTTGACATTTTATTGTCAAGAATTTTTCTTAGATTTCCTTTTCTTTGGATCGATAACAGTCGTTTTAACATCTTACTCTCTTGTCATTAACGATTTTTTTCAACGATGCAGGTGGTGTAAAATTACTGAAAATACGGTACAATTGTGTTCGATTATTACTCTTAGATTCGAACTCACGGATATCAGCTCAGGAGGCAACTTACTTGCTGACTGAGCTACATACACACATATATCACAAGCCAATAGTTTTTTTCTTTATTTTGTCATTATTTACTCATATTTTTATCATTTTTGTTTTATTTTTGTAACATATTTTTCTTTTTTTTTATAATTTTTGTCGAATTTTGTAAAATTTTTGTAATTTTAATATCGTATTTGTCATCATTTTTTGATTATTTTTGTGAGAATTTTAATATATTTCTATTTCATTCTTCATGGTTTTGTCAGATATTTGTCATTATTAACTCTTATTTTTGCCATTATTTTGTCAGAACTTCATATTCTGGAACATTTGACTTATTTTCTTCATTTAAATGCCGGATTCGTGCCAAATTTTTATCACCTTTGTCATAATTTTGTTTAAAGTTTTATCATTTGTTTGTTAGATTTTTTTTTTGTCATGTCATTTTTTTCGGCAAATATTTGTCCTTGTGTAATTTCTGTCAGTTTTTCGTCATTTTATTGTCACATTTGACAAAATTTTGTCATATTTTATCCGCATTTGCCATATTTTTTCACATTAACGTAAAAATGTCATTAAAAAAATTGGAAAAACATGTACAACACAATTTGATTTTTTTATGATTTTTCAAACAAAGTGAATAATCCCGGCAAAATCCGGCTTTTCTCAATGAAATTTGGCCAACTGGTCCGGACCAGACTTTTACCATATTATGTATTAAATATCCAAGCAAATTTGGGTTAAACCGGGCAATCTTGCAACCATAATTTAATGCATATGAAGAGTAGATCATTAGGAAGATCTATATAGAATTTTTGAAATTTATGCTGAATACCGTAGAAAGAGAAAAGATCTTCAAACAGTTTCAATCACGTTGGGGCTCTCAACATTTAATTTTTCTCGGATTGCTTAGGTACTTCAATCAAAACAGTGCTTGAAAACATTTGATGATAAAACCACAAAAAACAGCTTGTCCAATGGAGAAGGTTTAGGTCAATGTATTTAAAGCTTTGACTTTATTGTAACATTTTGAGTCAATAGTTCCTCATATTAGAGCATTATTTTATGGGAACAATTGCTGACAATTGTTCTGAAACCTGTGACTCCAAAGGCCTTCCAATGAGATCACTGA